>NW_008661645.1:3705-4454 GCF_000695815.1 Acanthisitta chloris | reverse complement strand
TGCTCACGATGGTACAGACAGAAACCGGGATCTGAAATCCCGTTTTAACCCTACTTCCAGATGGAGCCGAGATAGTGTGGATAGCCTGGGGCAGCTGTGCTCTGAACCTGCAGCCTACCTGGAAGCCAGGATTGCAGCTGCAGGCACTCTTAAAAGCTTTTGCTTGCATAAGCACTTGGGCCCCACTAGAGGCTGAATAGCTGCTTGATAAACAAAATGAACACAATGCCTGAAATCATTATTCCCGAGGCCAGGAATATTCTTCTTTCCACACTCCCCCCCCTTTTTTTTTTTTCCCCTTCAGCAGCAGCTAAAAATAGTTTGGCAATTTACATTTTAACAGTTGCGTGTTATGTAGGGTGGCTTTACAGTCTAGCAGATGATTTCTGCTAGATTAACAGAAATATATTTAAAATGTCAGAGAAGCTAAAACACATAGCAGTGCAATTTTCCTGTAATTTATTACAGTAATTCTAGGCAGTAATAAAGCTTACGCTACATGTTTAATATTTAGTAGCGTCAGTCAGGTAAAGACGTCGTTTTGGAGAATGAAAGATTCCTCTCATTTCTCTTAGCAGGTTTTAATTTTAACAAACAGTATTTTTCAAACGGGTTTCACTTAATTCTTCTTCCGTGGGCAGAGTGGAGACAACAAAATGCTGATAGATTTTATTTGTATTAACACTGTACTGATCTGTGCAGTTAAGTGCAGTTGCTGTGAATAATCCATGGTTGCGACGCTGCAGATT
>NW_008661645.1:0-3659 GCF_000695815.1 Acanthisitta chloris | reverse complement strand
CTTGAAGTAAAAGGACATGTTACCAAAAATAATGTCATATTACGTGTTTGGAAGATGGCACAAAACTAAATTTCACTGAGCATCATAGGAAATTAAAATTGAGTAGATAATTATGTAAGTGTAGTTTTTCTTTTCAATATACCTTGTGAAGTAGTTGGAATGTATTGTGGGAAAGATAAAGGTTCCTTTAGCTGATAGATAGTGCAGAGAAGTTTGATTATAATATAAAAAGCCAAAGGAAAGATGGTGCTTAATTTTATTATACAAATCTGTGGTTTTTTTAATTTTTCAGTTTCTAAAATACTGGTTCTGCAATGTTTTTGTTAGGGTAGGGCTACCATGTCAACGGATACTCAGCAGTAATTTAATTTCCTAGATAACTGTAATTTAATAACAGTCTTTTAAGAAATAATGATTTTTACAAACCCACAACAACCCTTCCTCTAGTTTGTTTCTTTTTGTCTTGGTTTTGTATGGTGCTTGCTGAAATTACTTGTTTTGAGGTTTATCTTTCTTCATGTGTTCTTATCAGGGCCTAAAGTGAAAACAGTTAGAGAGGAAAGTGCTGGTGAATTGTTTAGCTACTTTCTGGAATGCAACTCAATCTGAACTTGTCCTTTTACTACAGAAATTAAATGTACCAGGCAAATGCAATTTTAAGTTTTTTGTATTGCAAGTTGCTAAATGGTGACTCATTGCCAAAAACATTTTGAATGTTGACGTGCAAGCATTTATGTTAAACTACAACTGCTAAATTTAAAGCCTTGTGGGGAGGATAGAAACTGAAAAATCGGTGGTTTATATTTTTTTTCCAGCCCGGTTCGAGTGAACAGCAAGATTGTTATGCTGTTTATATTCTAATGGGGGGTGGGGTGGGATACTGTTCAGTGAGTGAGATTCTAAACTGTTGTTTCTGAGAATTTTTCTGACTGTAGGAGTTACCTTAACTAAGCCAGAAACTAATAACATCATGTGACTTGAAACCAGTTGTAAGTGCTCGGAGGGGCTGAGTCAGGAAGAGCAGTGTCAGTGTTCCCCATGAGCTGCTGCTAAGTATTTTGAGTATTTTAGACTTTCTATAGTACCAGAGATGATCAGTTAATCTTACACATTAGCTTGCATTTATTTAAGAAGAGATTGTCAAGTTCATATTTGCTGATACCAGTGATCTCTGCCTAAATTCAAGCTCATTATATTTTTCAATACATTTGAGACAATATGTAGTTTGCAGTGGTTCCTCATATTTCGCCCTCTATGGTTTGTGTATAGTCCTTGGGTGCTAGTTTATTGCAACAATTTACAATGCAAAAATACAGAAAACTTGGCTTGCATGCATAGAACTACCTCCCATTTAAGGCACTTTTCTTTTAGGTATTCTGCTAGTCTTTTAAAACAGAGCTTCTAGAGATGTTTAAGACATGTCACATGAAGATACCGATGGTACCACAAGCAAAGTAATAGATGTTACTCCCTTCTATGCTCTCTCCTTCCTTCACCAAAAGGATATTATTTGAAGGGGTGGAGTGGCAAGTACCCTTTGAATGATGATCTGAAACCCAGTTTTTGGAGCTTCATGTTTAGGTGGTATTAAAAAGTAGTATAACTTTCACCACACTGAGTGGACTTTCTTTAGAGAGTTATTCTCAATATTAGCAATGCCCATGTGTATTGAGGTAGCTTGCTGTAAAGCAGCATCCTTGGAATACTTTTATGAAGTCTGTGACTCTGAATCAAAACTTTGGAGCATCCTGACTGTAGGTACTTTGTGTGATGTTGAATTGACTATGATGTGTTTAACTGATTTTCTAGTGAGACTTTTTTGTAAGATTTTTCCCCACTGTGCCCACAAATGGTGCCCAAATGTAAAAAGCAGCGCTGAGTTTGGTCAGAGCTGTGCTGAGTTGCCTTGTGCAGTCAAGTGATACGTTCAACTGTCACTTGTCTTAGGTATCTAAAGCTCTCGAAGACAGCAGTAACTTGTCTGACCCTTGCTTCTGATGCTGTGCTGTGTTTTAGAAGACAGTTTTAAATAACAAAACTGAGCGAATAAAACTTACGGGTAATGCAGCACAGAACTTGCTATTTCTTCCTCGTGACTCAGTGTTCCATCTTCTGCTTTATGCTCGTTCTTTGGTCACTTGATTCAACAGTTTAAAGTTTTTAGGGACTTGCTTTTTAAGCACCATGTTCATCTATAAGCCTGAAGAAAATGCAAATCTACAAAACATCCAACCCCTAAATTATGTTGCAAGCAAAGTAAAAATATTTGAGATTCCATGTTTATTAAGAAAAAGATCTGGTTTTCTGATTAGATTATTGTAGGGTTGTTTTCACCATGGCCTTTATTTGAAATCTATCTGAAAGCAGCAGTAATCTCAGATTATAGCATCCTGCCTGCTCTTTGCTACATGAGAACATTTAGCTGCCATTAAACAACTAAGCAGTCCCTTGCAAAGTCCTGCTGTGAGAATTTGGATCGAGTTCTCACTGAATTAGGGTGAAGGTACTTGAGTTAACCCTTTCTTAATAGCTTTTTCCTTAAATTGCTGTCAGATCATTTTTCCAAACGAACTGTCCTGTGGTCTGACTGTGGTGAAGTCTTGTGAGGTTGCTTAATTGAGAGATGTGAAAATCCTGCATATACATACATATATGCAGGATATATAATGTCATACTATGTCTCTGTGTTTGGATTTACCGGAGATAGATTATTTTTGAAGTTTTCCCAACATATAAAAACGAGGGCATTAGGTGCTCTTAAATTAGGATGTAGATTGGTATAAAAGAACCTTAAAGTTGTGCATAGCAAAACTATTACCTAAAAAAACCTGATGACTGAATTGCAGCTCATATAATTTAGGGAGAAGTTATATGGAATTTCTGCAACTTCCACTCTACCTCCAAGATGAATGTGTCCATTACCACAATTTTGTGTTGTGTTTTATAACAATAGATAAGGATACAAGGTTTTTTGAAATCTGTTTCTTACTATCTTTTGCTCGATAATACTTGTGGCTTTGGTGGGAAGAATTTTTATAATCCCTGAAGTGAGCTAGGGAAGTAGTGAGGAATGTTGTGTTGCTGGACTTTTATGTGCAGCTGGAGTGAGTAGTTTCCCTTCAGTTCCTTGCTCAGCCCAAATGCAGGGCAGGTTGCTTTGCCTGGGACTAGGCAGAAATGGGCAATACAAAACCAAAACAAATGCTTTTTCTAAAGAATGCTACTGAAATGAAAGCATTGCATCATCTTTAAATGAAATTTCAGATGCAGATGTGTCTTTACACACAGAAGCAAAGAAATTGAATTAAATTGCCTCCTGTGTTAGTGCTGCAGAGTTTCTTGTGACATATCAGGACTTACACAGAAATCAAGTTGTTCAGTCTTGGGAGATTTAGTTATGGGACTTCATTTCATTTGCACTGTTAGCTATGATGTTTGTTCTCTCTGTAAAGTAGTAGCAGCCAGATTCCTAACCATGGGTGGCTTTCCATAGCTCTCGGCTTCATTTGCAAAGCACTTTTGCCAAGCAGCAAGGTGGAGTACAGGAGAAGGAGAGAGTGCAAGGAGGTATATGCCAAGGCAGAGTTAGTGCTCTGCATTTTGACTTCCAGTCTTTCAAAGCTTCTCTGACACTGGAGAGGATGTGTGTGTGTGTCTGT
>NW_008661644.1:4774-6574 GCF_000695815.1 Acanthisitta chloris | reverse complement strand
CTGTCCCCAACACCCTTACCTGTGCCCAACACACTCCCCTGTGCCCAACTCTGTCCTGACCTGAACACATACATCCCTGTGCCCAACATCCCTCTCTGTCCCCAACACCTTTCCCTGTGCCCAACTCCCCTCCCCATGCCCAACATCCCTCTCTGTCCCCAACACCTCTCCCCATGCCCAACATCCCTCTCTGTCCCCAACACCTCTCCCCATGCCCAACATCCCTCTCTGTCCCCAACACCTCTCCCCATGCCCAACATCCCTCTCTGTCCCCAACACCTCTCCCCATGCCCAACATCCCTCTCTGTCCCCAACACCTCTCCCCATGCCCAACATCCCTCTCTGTCCCCAACACCTCTCCCCATGCCCAACATCCCTCTCTGTCCCCAACACCTCTCCCCATGCCCAACATCCCTCTCTGTCCCCAACACCTCTCCCCATGCCCAACATCCCTCTCTGTCCCCAACACCTCTCCCCATGCCCAACATCCCTCTCTGTCCCCAACACCTCTCCCCATGCCCAACATCCCTCTCTGTCCCCAACACCTCTCCCCATGCCCAACATCCCTCCCCGTGCCCAATCCCCTCCCTGCACCAGCAACTTGCCGAGGGAGGCTGATAAATGTTGCCTTTTCCCTCGGCAGGCCTCGGTGGTGGATTAAGCAGCTGGGAGTCGGGAGGGAGAGCATGTCCCCTCTCCTTTGCCATGCAAACAGAGAAAATTAATCTCCCAGCTTCCTGTGATATTGGGGCTGAATTACAAGCTGGCAGCGGAGATAAAGCGCGGGCGAGGGGAGGTCCAGGTGCGGCGCCGAGCTGGGCTGCTGGCACAGCCCTTTGGCCTGCAGATAACGCTCTCCTCCTGGACTCATGCATAATTCACCAGCACTGCCTCCCTCGTCCTGGTCAACCCTCCCTCTGCTCCTGTCCCCAGCAGCTGGAAGCTCCTGGTCCCAGCAGCAGGTGAGTGTTGGCCACGTGTGAGTGCAGAACACACACGTGTGTGAGCCCAGAGACACAGCAGCAACGTGCAGATCTCAGCACAGTGAAGATCTTGTTGGGCCACAGGGAAGGGGATGTTGTCCCCTCTGCCTGAAGGACAACACTGGTGGACAACCACCAGTACTGGGATGGGCCACCAGTGTCCTGCACTCAACCTGGCACTTCCCCACAGCAATCCAGCCAAACCACACCAGTACATCCACTCCTGCGAGGTCCTGGGGGGTGATTCATATGCCCATCACATCTCAGCTCCACTAACCACACTATCTCCCTAAATCCCTCCGTGTTAGACTTGGATAGAGGTTACATCCTCTGGGATACCAACCCTGGCATTAACAGACACCAACTGCATTTGATTTGGTCGCTCATCCAGCAGCAACTCTGTACAGCTCCTGACAGAACTGTGCCACACAGAGAGGGAAAAGCCATGGAGGTTTTCCACAGCCCCCAAGAGTTTGTCTCCCAGAACAAAGCAGGAATCACCTCGGTCACTGCCAGCCAAGCAGTGAACACAGACACCTGCTTAATGATTTCCCTTTGTAAACCAAAGCAGTGCCATGAGTTTAATAACCACTGCTTGGGAGTAATTGGGGCGATTATTGTATGGCCCAGGGGGAAGATTGCAGCTTGTTATCTCCAGGGAGTAGCATTAGGATCCAGCAGATAATCAGACCGTTATTTGTGGCACTTTAGATGACATTTCTTACGGATTTAGAAGTGATAGTGATCGAACTGTGTTGTCAGAGCGACCAACAAACTGGGGGGTTTAGAGACCTGGAAGTCAAATAGCACCTGGAGC
>NW_008661644.1:1146-4754 GCF_000695815.1 Acanthisitta chloris | reverse complement strand
ATAACAGACATCCATGTCACATGCAGCTCAAACACATCCAGATCTGAGCAGCACTTGTCCCTTCTTTAATTTGATCTCATAAGAGAGACGACGCTCAGGATGCAAAGGGACAATATCAGCTCTAACACGCTGCCAGTCAGATCTATACTCAGCAATTAGGCTGCTTGAGACCTTCCCTCCTCTGCTTCTCCCTCCCCACCTCAATCAATAGCCTCTGCCTGTCCCCTCACCTCAGCAGCCCTGAAATTTGAGGCTCACACAGGAGCTGCAGCATCAGGACTGTTGTCTGCATGGTCCCAGGGAGACCAGCAGCACTGGGCACCCCCAGGTGTGTGCTCCCCGTGCCCATCCCTTGAGCTGGTGCAGCTCCAAAAGACATTTGTGCCCCCTCAACAGCAGCTTCTCCTCCCTCGAGGCTTTCTGAGCTGGGGGAACCAGTTCCAGCAGTCCCAGATGCAGTGGGTGGGCAAGACCCAGTGCTGCTTCCCCAGCACCAGCCCTGGCACCCCAAAGTGTGCTCATCCAGCCTGGCCACAGCGATGCTGAGGGCACAGCCAGAGCCTCTGGGGCTCTCCCTTTTGTGGGTTTGCTGCACAGCAGAGTCCCCAAATCCTGGTTTGGGCTCTGCTCCCAGGGAAGGGCTCCCAGGTGACACCTCAGCACCACCAGGAGGATCCTGCCAGGGCCAGGCGAGCGCTGAGCCCAGGCAGCTCCGCGATCGATCGGCGATCAATGACAGCTCAAGGCCTGGAAATGACAGTGCCTTTCCCCAGCCCTCGGCTCCCACCCCAGGCTGGAGGCTCACTGAGGTTCAGCACTAATCCGAGGCAGGAGCAGGGAAGAGCTCCTTGCAGCAGGTGAGTTGTTGAACAAATTGGACACACGACGAGACAAAAGGCACCGAGGAAGGAGATCTGGTGGGACTGGACCTTTATCTCGGCACGTTGGCAGCCAAAGCTTTGTGCAATATTTATCAAGGGTGAGCGGACAGGAGGATTGGCAGCCGATGCAGGAGTGAGGAATTAAAGCCACTGCCATCCTTATCTCCCCAGCAGAGAGGAGAAGGGAGGGCTGGGCAGGAGCCCCGAGCCAGCCCAGGGCAATGGGGTTTGAAACCATTTGGAGGTTTAACGAATCCAAACCTTATTAGCTCAGCTGATGGGGAGCAGAGTAGAAGCACCGAGAGGGCAAAGCAGCACATCCTCATCCTCCAGCTGCCAAGCCAAGCTCGCTGCCTCCAGCAGGTACTGCCAGTGCAAAGTCCCTCGTGCCACTGACATTGCTGAGGCACATCCAGAGCTGCCCAAAGGCACCAGGGGAGGGGAAAATAGTTTTTCAAACCCGGTGGAAAATTCGTTTTTAAACCGAGGAGTTTAGGAGAGAACGTGCAGCAGCTGCTGGTTTTTCTCAGCAGGATGGATACAAAGGCAGGAGATACTCTGCCCTGGGGATATTCACGCTTTCCACAGTCAGAGCCCTAACTCCTGTGGAAAGCAGACACTGCTCAGGCACTTCCAGCCACGCTGTGAATATGCCCTGAGAGACACAGCCAGGAAAACCCCAGGGGAAGGGCTGGGTATGACCTCCCTAACCGCAGAGCGATTCATCCCACCGAGGGTTGCTGTGAGCAAATCATCCCCAGGGAGAGCAGCTCAGCTCCTGCAGGGCACAGCCAGGTCCTCCCGGCCCCTCCAGCTCTGGAGGGGGTGAGCAAAGTCTGCTCCATCCCCACCATCCCCGGGGAATCCTCAGCTCTCACTTAACGCTGTAATTACCTTGATTATTGGCTTTGCTTTTGCTGAGATTGCTCGTTCAAGACGGGCTCCATCTGCTCCTTGCATGGGCCTGGCTGTCGAGGGAGGGGACAAACCCCTTGTCATTGCTGCCAGCAGGGGACAAGGACAAGGTCATGCCAGGGGCAAACAGCAGCCCCTGACAGTGGATTGCAGGTCCAGCCCTTCCACCACGCACCAAACTCTGCCCATCAATGCCAGACCTGGCTCTGCTGGGGCCACCAGCTTCGTTATATTGTTCAGGGGATTTGCATCTCTCTCTTTCATTTCTCTGCCAGGCAAATAAAAGCCCAGGAAGCCAAGTGGGAGATGCTGGACTGCATGTCAGGCAGCTGCTGGCAAGATGATGCTGATCCCTTCGCCTGGGGAGCATCTAGTGCCACATTCCCTCCCTGCACCGCACAAATCCCTCCCGGAGGAACGGGACACGAGCATCGAGGAGTGACAGCACCAGAGTCATTCCCAGCTCCAGCCCTTGCCAGGCTCCCAGAAATCCTCCCCAGGTTGTTCCAGTCGCTGTCACGGAGCTGGAGCAGCAAATCTCAGCCGAGCTGGGAGCAGCACGTGGCACCCGCGGGTCCCAACACCCATCTGCGCCGCCTTTGTCTCCTGAGCGTCGGAGCTGCCGCTTCTCCTCCTCTCTGCCATGCAGAAATGCCACATTGCTCCCGTTTGTTTGCAGCTTTGGAGCAGGAGAGGCTCCTGCTCCCATCAGAGCCCTTTGGAGAATATCTGCACGTGGCACCTTAACCCTTTGGCTCCTGCCGGAGCGTGTTCGCACGCTCAGGACACACGAGCTGCCTCCTCCTCCCTCCCAGCTCTGCTCGTGCCTCTGGCCAGACCTGGCACTTCCCAGCTGGGAGATCCATTTCCCCTTCCAGCTAAGCTCAGCGTTTCTGTAATGAGATGAGTTTTGTTGTGACCACAACCAGTGTCAGAGGGAATAAAAGAAAATGTGATCTGGACAGGCTCTATGGCAGTGACAAGGACATGGGGAAGAGCCAGGGAGGAGCAGTGTGGGATGAGAGGTTGGATCTGCACCCAGGAAGGACCTGAGGATCCACACGTGGCACATCCCAAAGTCTCACCTCGTGGCATGCAGGAAGCTTTTTGCCTCTTGGACACACCAGTGGGAACTCCAGCATGGCCCAATGGGGGTGTCTTCGCTTGGGGAGCTCCAAACCAGCTCCTGATGTGGATATTGGAGTGGGAAGAGCAAGGAGCAGGAGGGATGGTCCTGGGAGCACTGGTCACCACACAGATCCCTGCTTGACCCTGTGGAATGAGTTTGTTTGGTCTCTGCCTCACACTTCCAGGTACAGATCCTATCCAGGCTGAGCAACTGCAGCCCCTCCAGTCCAGGGAAGCTGCTGTGTGTCCCAGGAGAGGATTTTTTCTGGACACAGGGTGAAGTGGGGATGGATGGGGAAGTGTTGTAGGGCAGTGTTTGAGCAAGACCCAGGGGGTTTGCATTGCCTCTCGCTAATTGCTGGAGCTAATGAGGCCACACACTCTGTGACTTTCCACTTTCAGGTCAGGAGGTGTCCTCCACACCTCTGGAAGCTGCAGCTGATTGAGGACAAGATTCCAGAGTGGGAAAAAAAAAAAAAAAGAGTAGAAACAACACTGAAGAGACTGTAAAACACACATCAGCCCCCGAAGCAGGTGAGGGACACCCAGATCCGAGAGTGATGAGCTGCAGGAGGAGGAATTCCCAGATATCCAGACCCAGATGTGCAACAGAGACACAGCAATAAGGCTCATCCCAAGCTGCTGGCGAGGAGGTGTGGACCTGCCCTCCCACAGGAGATGATC
>NW_008661644.1:0-1124 GCF_000695815.1 Acanthisitta chloris | reverse complement strand
TGCCAAAACCCCAGGAGAGCCCAGTGCCACCTTCCCTTCCCCATGGCTAAGAGTCTCCAGGTCCCACACCTCTGTGCCACAAGGTGCCTGCTTGTTAAGCAGTTCAATCTCCTTTGCATCCCAGAGTGGCTCTGAAGGTTTAAATAGAAAGATATCAAAATACAAGATAATTGTTGAGAAAGATGAATAGGGGGGAGGGGGAAAAAAAACCCCAACCCCATCAGCACGGAGGAACTCTTGTCTAATTTCTCACCCACGCAGAGCACAGCGATATTAGTGCCTTCAACTCTGGTTCCTAAAAGCTTTCATGGCTTTATTACCAGCTCCCTGAACAGCTTGTCCTTTTAATAAGCCAAGGCCTCCAGATAGCAGATCTGCTCAGGGGAGATCCCATCAGGACTTGGTTGAGCAGGCAGAAATAGCACAGAGCATCGTCACGCTCATCACCTGACTGAGGAAACCCTCGTCTGGGGCAGGAACAGGTTAACAACACCCCAAAAACGCAGAGGAGAGGGAGGGAGGGAGGGAGGGAAGGAGGGAGGGAAGGAGGGAGGGAAGGAGGGGATTTTTTTTTAGGGAGCAAGGAGTGGCACCTGATGAACCAGTGCTGCCGAGTGTCATCGCCTTCGCCGTCAGCCCCGCTCGCCGCAGCCGCCAGCTCTGGCCACGGAGGCCTTTAATTATCCAAACTGCTGCCCCTCACAAAATTAAATGCTGCTGAGGATGACTCAGTGTTTAATGGACTGGCTGCTCCCTGCACCGGCAGAGCCAAGCGAGAGCTTGGCATAAATCAGCCGCGCACGGGGGCGACCGACCCAGCGGCTCCGAGCAGGAGGCAGCAAAGTGCTGTGCTAAAACACTCGTGTTCTCACTCAGGGTAGCCCCAGGGGTGATTCCTGTGAGCAGCAGATCTGCCCAGACTGGCTGGGAGCCTTTGCCATCCTGCTCCACATGGATGACAGGGTTTGGAAATCCCATGGATTCACCAAGTTGTCTGTGCTGGGTTCTCGTTTCCCAGGGTTTAGACACGGTGGTTTCCTTTGGAAAGGTCTCAGCTGTGGTCAGGTGTGGTTGGAAAGGCAAAGAGGTGCTAGAAGATCATAGAAGCATAGAATCAACCAGGT
>NW_008661643.1:0-5947 GCF_000695815.1 Acanthisitta chloris | reverse complement strand
GGGGTGATGGGGGGTGCAGGGTGGGGGATCCTGGCCAGCTCCTCCCTCAGCCTGAGGTTCTCAGCCAGCAGCGCAGTGTACACCTCCCCTGGGAGGGAGTCACCTGTGGAATGGGGTGGGGGGGACACTGGGACGTGTCCTGCACCCCTCCCCATTCAGAGGAGAGTGTTAGGACCAAGTCCTTGCCAGGCCCATGCCCAGGGATGGGTGCTGGGGGGCTCAGGACTGATGGATCCTCACTGTGGACCATCTCAGGGAGCCCAACAGCTGGATATGGGACCCCCTGAGGGTCCCTGTCCCCTCTGGCACACACCTGCTGGTTTCTCCATGCTCCTGCCCACTCCAGTGTCCCCATTCAGAGGAGAGTGTTAGGACCAAGTCCTTGCCAGGCCCATGCCCAGGGATGGGTGCTGGGGGGCTCAGGACTGATGGATCCTCACTGTGGACCATCTCAGGGAGCCCAACAGCTGGATATGGGACCCCCTGAGGGTCCCTGTCCCCTCTGGCACACACCTGCTGGTTTCTCCATGCTCCTGCCCACTCCAGTGAGCTTCTCGCACCCGCTCTGCTCCATCACCTCGATCACCTGGGGTAGAGAGCAGAGCTGTCCCTGTGTCACCAGCCCAATGCCAGGCTATGGTGACCATCTCATGGAGGAGTGGGACTGGCCAAAGGGACCCATCTGCTCCATTGAGCCTCCTGCCCCCCAGTCTGGCCTCCTCATCCCAACCCTGTGTGCCCCCTGACTCACCTTCTCCTGCTGCCGCACTGTCTCCTCTAAGACTTTTGCCTTAGCCACCTTCTTCTGGCATCTCCTCAGCACAACTTGCTGCTGCCTGTGGACTCTCTGGAGCAGCACCAGCTCCTTCTCCCGGTCATTTTTCTGGGAAGAAGGAAGGGGAAAAGCCTCCAGGGAACTCTGTGCTGAGCCTCAAGCTGTGGGGCATCACTTGAGAGAGCCTCATGGTGAGGTCTTGTGGCTCTCAGGCAGTTGCTTGGCTTTGGGGGGGCTGTGATGCTCTCCCTGCTGCCCTCCAGCCCTGTTCCATTCCCTAGGCAGCCCCTGCCCACATCCATACCCTGATCAGCTCATTCTGCAGCTTCTGGACACGATCCTTCAGCCTCCTCATCTCCTCCGTGCTGACCACCAGCTTGTGCTTGAGGGTGGCTGCAAGACCCATGCCACATCCTCATCACCCAGCCAGGGGACACAACACCACAGTCCCTTCCACTGGGACCACCTCCCCCTTCCCCATCACACACCAAGCCTGTCCAGGAGCTCCTCCCGGGTCATGACATCCGTGTGGGCATCGTCGAGCAGCTCCTGGCCCAGCTCCCTCTGCGAGCCCAGGCTGTGCCGCAGGTGGCCGTTCTCCACCTCCAGGCTGGTGACGTGTCTCCGCAGGGACACCAGGTCTCCTGCCATCCTCTGCAGTGCCAGGCGGTAGCTGCTGGTCCCCTGCCAGCCCAGAGCAGAGCTGCTGGCACCCTGCGGCCACAGGGCTGTGCCCAGCTCTGAGGGATCAGCTGGGTGAGGTCAGCTTGAGAGTCAGACACACCATGGGGTGCTAAGAAACATCCAGAACTTCCTCTTTTCTTGCTACCATCCATCCTTCTCTTACCCATCCATCCATGCATTCATGTTTCCTTCTTTTATCTTACCCATCCATCCATGCATTCATGTATCCTTCTTTTATCTTATCCATCTATCCATCCATCCATCCATCCATCCTTCTCTTCATCATCCATCCTTCTCCAGCCACTCATCCTTCTTCTCTTCGCCATCCATCCATCCATCCATCCATCCATCCATCCATCCATCCATCCTTCTCCCCTGCCCCTCCTAACCTTCTCCTCTCCGTCCACCTATACCTCCCTCCACCCAACAGACCCTTCCTCTATTTCCCCATCTCTTCCTACCACCCCTTTGGGGGAATCTCCCAAGGATGTGGGGTGGAGCACTGTTGGAGCTGGGAGTCATCCCCAAGCTCTGAACCTTTTGGGGCTCTGCAGGTCTTTAAAAGAAGGGATGGGGTGAGAAATAATAGAAGAATGGATGTTTTAAACAGATGAACCTGGAGTTTCTTGGCACCTGTGTGGATGGGAAGCACATTACCAGGTGCTGCTGGGGGGGAAATAATTCCCTGAGGATTTGTGTCTTGTCAGGATGACCCTCTTGAATCCTTCCCTGCCAGGCTGGGCTGCAGAGAGGACCCTGGCAGCAGGGACCTTGGTCAGAGGGAGTCACGTGCCTCCAGCTCCTCTGGCCCCTGGCTCCCAGCCTTGGGTATGGCCTTGGCCAGCGGCCCATGGTGGGGCTGGGACACAGGGAGGGGGTGCAGCAGCATCACTCAGCCTTGGGGAGGGGAGGAAGGAGGGGCAGGTGCAGCCAGAGGCTTTGCTCCTTCCTCTCGATCTGTCCAGAGCTGTTTAATCCAGGATTTGGTTCATTCCCAAGATAAAAGTCACTCCAGCCAAACTCAAGGGCTGTCCCCTCCTCCCTACACCTTCACTCACTGGCTTTGGTCCCCGTGGGAGCCAAGGACCTGCCTTGGGGACACTGTTGTCTCCCCCCACTGCAACCAGTGCTTCCACTCCTCCCATCTCCCTGTACTCACTGGTTCCTGGTGGTCTCCAGTGATCTCCTGGGACCTGTGGAGCCAAGTGTGGGAGGACAGTGTGAAACACCAGCAAAGCCTTGGCCAATGAGCCCTCCACAGGGAATAGGAGCCTGTTTGGAGGGATGAGGGGCAAGGAAGTGCTGGGCATGGGGGTACAGGAAGGGTTGGAGTCTGGAGGAGATGAAGAGGAAGATGAGCAGTGATGGGGCAGGAGGAGAATCTTCTTGAAAAAACAGGGGCAGAATGGAGGGAGGAGGAAACCACCCCAAGGAGGATGAGAAGGAGCCAAAACCAAAGTGTCCAAAGAGGTACTTCTGTTTTCCATGTGGGAATAGCTGCTTTCCAGGCAGGATACTGGCCACGGCATCAGCTGCAGGGAGGGACACATCATCTTGGTGGAGCTGGCAGGAGACATCAGAGAGGAGGGTGAGGATAAGGAGCAACTGGGGAAAGCCCTCCAAGAGGAGCAGCAAGCTCCTTCAGTCCCTTCCCCACAAGCAGGAGCAGCTCTCCAGGCTTTCCTCTGGAGCAAAACACCCTTGCCATTGTTTCTTTGGGATCAGGATCCAGCCCTGCCCAAAATACCTCTTCCCATTCCATTTTGAGGCTTGGATACAACATGGTGTGGTCAGAGGGTCAGAAAACCTTCTCCTGAGGATGAGAACACTTAGAAATCCCTGGCTTTGAATCATGGAATCATTTAGGTCAGAAAAGACCTTTAAGACCATCAACTCCATTCCCTCAGCACTGCCAAGTCCAGCACTAAATCATGTCCCCAAGTGCCACCACTGCACCTAAGATGTGGAGGCATCTCCATGAGCAATGGTCATTGAGCCATGCACCCTTGCTGTGCCTGTAACAGGGACCTCTAGGTGACACCAGATGATGTTCCCAACCCCACCCACCATGTCCAGACTCACAGTGGAGGAGAAGGGTCTGTAGTAGAGGACCATCCCTGCTCCTGGGGTGTCCTGGTCCCCCCAGCACCCTGTGCCCGCAGCCAGCCCTGCCCACAGTGAGTTGCCAGGCTCTGCCAGCCCCAAACAAACCACCCCTGGGCAAACCTCCCATCCCTGTGCCACCACCCAAGCTGCAGCTGAGGGACTTACAGTGATGCCAGGGGGCTGTAGCATGAGGAAAAGCTGCTTTTCCCAGGCCCTTTCTGCTGGCAAAGGGATCTGGGTGGCACAGAGCTCCTGATTCAGCAGCAGCTGTTGCTACAACACAACTCTTCTCTTAGCAACTCCTCCCTGGAGTAGCTCAAAGCCTAAAATCCCCTGTCTGCACTTGGCTGGGTGAATTCCAGGTACAGACACATGCTCTGCACAGCCACATCTCCTTCCCTTCAGCATCATTGCCTCTTCCAAAGCCATCAAAGCCCATGGAGACCCCAGCCCCTTGTTGCTCTCATCCCATCCCATCCCCGGTTTGGGGATCTTATCTCCTTATCTCCTGCCTTATCTCCTGCACCCAGCAGCACAGACCCAAGGATGTGACCTGGTGGTGGCCACCACCATGTCCCAGCACTGCCAGGTGGTTCTGGTGGTGACAGCACCTCATTTCCATGCATGGAAACCCTCTCCCCTCCCAGCACGCTCCTCTGATGTTTCAAACACTCAGTTAACTTCCCAGGCCCCACATCTCGGAGATGTGGTTGACACCAGGCTCCAGCTCTGCCTTGGGGTTTGGCTTGGGAAGAACTCACTGGATAATTCGCTGATCAAATCCCATTTCCATTCCAAGGCTGAATGTAGAATGTTTTAAGGCACGGGATGCTCTGTCCCATCCTGTCTCCCTCCCAGGGTACCCACAGAGGCTCTCCTGCCTCCTGCCTGCTGTGGCATCCCACATCTGCCTCCACTCTAGAGTTTGTTAGGGAACAAAGCAGCCAGTGTAAGTCGATGGATCCCCTCACTGCCTCATCCCATGCCATCAATTTTTCATCAAAGAGCCAGTGGGAAGCCTGCAATTATCTGCTCCATCAATAATGCACTTGCCTTGCCTGGACTGGCTTCCACCATGGCTTTGCTAGGCTCAGACTCCACTTGCAAAGCTTGGAAAAGCATCCCTAGGTGTATTCCCAGTGCCATGGCTTTGCTAGGCTCAGACTCCACCTGCAAAGCTTGGAAAAGCATCCCTAGATGTATTCCCAGTCCAACTCTGCTTCAAGTCCCACCAGCCCAGCAGACAGCATCTCCCCAGGGTCAGGGTTAAAGCCATTTTCCCCTACATCTCCTATCTCAATTCCACCTGGAGATGGCTATGTGTCTCCTTCCCACAGGGGCCTGGGATGAAAGGCTGGGAATGCACATCTGAACTGATGGAAGCTTTGAAACTCCTGGCACTCACCATTTAGCTTTTAATATATTTCCCCCCCCTTCATTTCCAAGCCTCTGAAGCTTCTTTGGAGCCTTTCATCACCCCCACGAGTCCCTTCCCTCCTTCCCATATTTGCTTAGGCCAAGTTTCTTTTATATTTACTTAACAAATTGCTCCAAGATGCTTTGATGTATCCGATTAGCTCCGAATCCTGGAATCAATTCATCTCTAGGCAGAGCAAAGCAACACAGAGGGGCTAGAAATAAACCTCTGCAGGAGGCAGGAAGGGTCAAAAATGGCCAAAATTAGGATGTGCTAGGGGATTCTGCATCCATATGGCATATCTGGACCTGGGAAAGGGACAGGAGAAAGGCTGAGGATGGGCCAACTCGTTTCACCTGTGAGCACAGAGGCATTTGAGTCCCTGGCAGTGCCCCAACCTCTGCTGCAGCACAATCTGCAGCTCAACAAATAACATGTCCATGGATGAGTCTTAAGCCTAATTCCTTAATTGTTAGGAAGCTGGGATAAGCTTGGATTTACATATCTGAGGCAAAAAAAAGCTTGCTGCAGCGGCTTAGGAAGATCAGAGGCAAAAAAAAAATCCCATTTTCCCCTCTTTTCTCTGTAACAAAAGCTGCTGGAACCATCAGGAGATGCTGATGTCTTCACTTGCTTTGCCTGATGCTCCCATCAACCTCCCACATTCTCTTGGGATGTGGGGATGGATGGGGCTGGGGGGATGCCAGTCCTCGATGTCCCTGAGTGCCCAACCCACTCTCAGGATATCTGTGTGGCTGGATCAGTGGCAAAAATGTTGGAAGCCCCTCTGCTTCTAAAATCAAAGTGTTTTCCAGGGGAACCCCAAATCCCAGGGGAAATGTCGCTGGTTTTTAGCCTTGCTGTTCCCCTCACACCTTGACAGGCTGTGAAAGGCAGTAAACAAATGGGTTTTATCTGGTTAAACCAAGGCTGAACTCCCTCCCTATGCACGGGGGGGGGCTATG
>NW_008661642.1:0-850 GCF_000695815.1 Acanthisitta chloris | reverse complement strand
CAGTGGTGTGTCGTGGTGGCATTTGGTGCTGCACCCCATGACAGACCCTCCAGCAGCTCTGTGCCGAGATAAGGGAGAGCAAATAACCTTTCCCATGGCCAAAAGCCCAAAGCCCAGACTGCTTCCTCAGATTCCCACAGACCAGTGCAGCTCCCACCATGCCTTCCCCCTGCCCTGGATGCTCTCAGCAATCCTCACTCACCCACTGTCCTCCCAGCAATGATGCTCTCACCTGGCCCTCTGCTCTCACCACAGCATGAACCTGCTCTCTGGGGACAGCACGGGGACAGCGATGGGGACACAGACCCTCTCCGTGCTCTGCTCCCTCCCTTGCAGCACATCTGCCACCATCCATATGGACAAACTTATAAAACAGGGTTTGACTTTCACAGGGAACATTTTTCCTGCCCCCATTAACTGGAACAAGAACTGTGAGCCCTTTCCATACTTGCTGGTGAGACGGTGTTTGGCAGATGACTAACTTTATGCATATACATTTACAATTATTTAAGAGGGCACCAAGGTTATTATTCAAAGTCTTACAAATGGAATTTCTTGGCCCCCCCTGCCCCTAGTCCCCACAGCCAATGTGCCCAGAGGCAGGAAGCTCCCTGTGTTTCGTCCCCATTATTTGTCTCTTGGCTGCAGCAAAGGTGCCGTGAGAGCAGCCAGGGGACAGAGGACAGCAGGACAGGGCTGTGCTGCCTGTGCCTGTGGTGTCGGCAGCAGCAGAGTCTGCATTGCAGCAGCTCCTGCCTGCACAGGGTCAGTGTCGGTGTCCCGGCCCCACGGCGGCAGAGACCCCCCCGCAGTGCCAGGGCAGCAGGAGTGCCTGGAGTGCCACGCGTGG
>NW_008661641.1:0-1575 GCF_000695815.1 Acanthisitta chloris | reverse complement strand
GGCTGTGTGCGGGGCTGTGCGGCTGTGCGTGTGCGTGCACGGGCGCTGTGCAAGGGACGGTGTCTACACGTGCACGGGGGTCCCCGTGGGATGTGTGTAGAGGGGCTCAGAGGGGCTGGAGGTGCGTGTGAGAATGTGTATACCTCTGTGTGTGTGCATGTGTGCGACCGTGTGTGAGGAGGTGTGTGCATGAGTGTGAGTGACTGTGTGTGTGACTGTGAGGGTGTGTAAGTGAGCATGTATGTGTGTGTGACTGTGTGGCTGTGCATGTGGGAGTGAGTGCGTGTGGGTAAGTGTGCATGTACATGTGTGTGCCTGTGTGTGTGCCTGGGAGTGCCTTTGTGTGTGCACCTGTGTGTGTGTGCCTGTGTCTCTGTGTGTGCATGTGCAAGTGTGCTGTGTGCACGTGTGTGTGCGCAGGGTGCAGGTGCACTGGGGGCTGTTCCCACGGCCTGTTCTCAGACGTGTGTTTGCCGCCCGAGATGTGAACACCCTGTGTCCTCTGCATGTGTTTATATGTGCTGGGTGTGCATATGCCAGGGCTCGGCTGAGGGTGCAGAAGCACACAATACTGGATGGGCATCATGGGCTGCTCATGGGCAGGCATGTGAGTACATGCTCAGGGATAGGACAAGCGTGTTTGAGGTGTGTCCCACATGTGTGATTTGTCCTGGACACCTGTGAGATCCACATGTGCTGTGTGTCCCAGGCATGTGGCTGCAGCACCTGATGAGGTGTTGGTGCCCAGACAGCTCCTGTGCTGGGGGCGCAGGGAGAGTTGGGGTCCCACAGGCTGTTGGGTCACCCCATGGGCCCCAGTGCCTGTTCCAGCTGGACCTGGGGCTGCTTGGGGGGTTAGGAACCCCTTTGACACACACAGCACCGTGGTGAGGGTACTGAGGATGCAACAAGGCCAAGGGTGCTATGGGGCTGAGGAGACCAGTGCTAGTTCATGCCTTGCAGAGTCAGGACTGGCTGGGAAGGGGGCACCTATCCCCAGGCCAGGACACTCCATTCCTGCGCTCCAGGGTGTCAACATGCCTGTGCTCAGAGCCCACCACCTCACTGCCCCCCAGGGGTGCTCTCTGGCTGGGGTGCCTGCTGGCTCTGCTCTGCCTGTGCCTGGAGTGCCCGACAAGCAGTGGGGGCCCAGGGCAGCACCCCATGTGTCCTGCAGCCCCCCAGGCAGGCAGCATGGGAAGGGGTGCAGGCAGTGTGGGAGTGCAGGCAGGCACTGGCATCACAGGGGACAGCTGGGTTGTAGGGATACCCTGTGGTCCTCAGGGCTGAGCCTGACACCGTGCAGGAGCGATGGGAAGGGTGCATGTTGTGGGGTGCCTGGTGCCTTGGGTGCAGGGTCCCCCACAGTGCCCTGCTGGGGCAAAGGAGATACTGTGGGGCGGTGGGGGGCTGGCTGGGTGCTGCCATCAGACAGCACATGCACCAGCAACCTGGCCAGGAGGTCCTGGCAGGGGGTCGGGCTGGCAGGGGACCAGAGGGCATGGGGGTAGCCCAGCTTTGCCCCGTGGGAGGCTCAGGCTGGGTGTCGCAGCTGGTGCATACGGAATGGGGGAT
>NW_008661640.1:0-226 GCF_000695815.1 Acanthisitta chloris | reverse complement strand
GGAGTTCCAGCTACAGGTGGGTGTCCTGTACCACGCTGGGGTACAGGACCTGGCAGAGAAGGTGGGATGGAGGGAGGCTGTAACCCTTGTTGTGGCTTGGCTTGGGACATTGCTGAAAAAGCAAAAACAAAGTCCTGAACAACCCTGAGCAAAATATTATGATCTAGAAAATGATGTGGAGGGCAGGAGCCAGCAGTGAGTGTGCCAAAGGGGAGGGGTGGAGGCA
>NW_008661639.1:35917-38372 GCF_000695815.1 Acanthisitta chloris | reverse complement strand
TCACTGCCCTGTCTGATCCGTGTTCCAGGGCTTCACTGCCAGAGGAGTCCCAGGGTTGGTCAACACACACTCCCTGTCACAACACGGGAAAATCCTGTGTGGAGTTGGGGTGTTGGCCCCTGTATCACCTGGATTCCACCCAACCACAGATGCCAAAGGATTCCCTGGAACCCCGCAGGAATCCATCAGATCCCAGGAGCACTCCCTCCTCCAGTCCTTGGTGCCCTCCAGCATCCAGCTTAACCGTGTCTGCGGGACAGCTGCCCCAGGAGCACTTTGGCTCTGGGCAAGCAGCATGCAAGGAGCAGCTGCACAAGTTCAGAGGAGAAAGCAGAGTCACCATGGCACACCAAGCACAACTGGCATTCCGTGGGCTGGCAGGAGAAACATTAATATGCTCACTGCCCCTTCTCCCCGGGACCATGCTGGTGAAATCTGAAGAATTGCCCTTGTCCAGGCAGCTCTTGGGCAGAGAAGGATTTGGCTTCTGCTCCTCATGTTTCTGAGGTGCCAGCTGCCAATTCCTTCAGTTTTCCTGTAAAATTACAGAGGATTTTACTAGCTTTACTACTTCAACACTTTCTGTGCGTCCCTGGGGGTAAGGAACCACCACAAACCCTCTTTCTCAAACCCCTGAGGTGCTCCCCAGCCCCATTTCAAGGCTCATGTGGTGGTGCTTCCACTATCTGGCACAGCCCTAGGAGTTTAAACTTCCTCACAGCTCTCTCCAACAACCTGGCAATTTCATGAGCATTCTAAGGCCATTGAATCAGACTGCAGAGAGGTGAACTCTGGAATGCGAGGGAAGATTACCAATTTTACCTCAGGGGTAGAGTTTGGGAGTTGTGTTTTCCAGGAGTTATCATTTACTCTAGCAAACCACCAAATGCTAAACAGAGGCTGTGAATCCAAAATGAAACAGGAGGCCTGAGAGCACAGGGGTCAATTAACCCTGGGCCCTGGACCACTGCTGGGCCCTGGAAGTCACAAACTCCTGGTAATCTATGGCAAACACGGAAGGCAAAACCATCAACCCTCAGCAATGACCACTAAAGCTGTGTGAAACTCTGGAAATGCTGTTGCCATTGTTTCATGAGGGGATTTTTCATTTGGTGGGGAGGGGGTTGGGGCAGAACAGTAGGTTCTGGCTGCAAAATACATTTCTGAGAAGACTAGCACACTAGTAACTTGGTTAACACCTTTCCATTTCCCAAGACCTTTCCCTGTCCTGAAGAAACGTGTTGAATCATGTTTCATATGATCAGCCTCAGGAAAAAAGGGGTCAGAACAGTGCTGAATTTTTAAAATTTACTTTCATAGTGACCTCACACTACTGTTTTTACTATTGTAATGCTTTTTGTGGGTCCTTGTATGTGAGTAACCACCAGGAACCCTCTTTCTCAAACCCCTGAGGTACTACTACCACTGCAAATCTATTTCATGTTCTTTTCTACTTGTGATTTTGCAGTCTTCTTAAGACTCAGAAAGCAAACTGATCCTGTAGACAAGTGATGGACATTGGAGTCGCAGAGCAATTTCTGTATGGGTTTATACCTGGTTGTCACAGCCCCGAGGTGAGCGCGAGATGGCACCAGAAAGTATCTCTGAGGGAGAGGAGAGGGAGTGGCGGGTAGGAGCAAGTGGATTTCTCTGGAGCGGCGTGGGAAATGGTCTCCCGTGGGATGGGAAGGCAGAGAGTCCCTGGAGGGCTCTGGGGCATGGGTGGCAAATCCCTCTCTGGCTCCTGGCGCCAGTTTGTGGGGGTGTGAGCTGCTGGAGCTGCCAGGTTCTGCTCTGTCAGTTTGTGCCACTCAAACACTTGTCTGCCCTAGGATGAATTAACCCCAGTGCGAGGGGTGACACTCATGTCTCTGTCAGCCCACAGGCTCCCACCACACTGCCTCTACTCCTCTCTTGGCCTTCTGGGTAATACAACATGCTGAGATTTTTCTGGCTCCTTTGCCTTGCCCCGGAGCAGTGGTGTTACAGAAAGGACCCTCCCTGGGTGTCAGCACTGATTTGGGTCCTACAGCTTTGTTAACTCTACAAAAAGCAGTGTTTGGCAGGAGCAGCTCAACACACAAGGGTTGGAACAGGGGACCACCCCCAGCTGTGTGCTGCCAAGGAATGGCAGAGGCTATTTGGCATCTTGCCTAGGACCTAAACGTGTGGGGTTTCCACAGAGAGAGGCTGTGGCCTGAAAAGGGAGGCCTGGTGGGGCCTTTTTCTCTCTGTTCATGGTGAATTCAGGCAAAAGGCCCAGCAACTGCAAGAGAGCTCAGCAGCACTGTTCTCTAAACACATCTGCTCTCCTGCATGACCATCTCACCCCAGGACCTTGTGACAGGTATTCCACAACCTCTTCTAACTTTGCTGTGACGCTACTGTCACTCCTGGGAGTGCAGAAGTCCAAGGCACAGAAAAGTAAAATGACATCCCCAAGGCCCAATAGGTA
>NW_008661639.1:22540-35900 GCF_000695815.1 Acanthisitta chloris | reverse complement strand
ATGCCAGGTACAGGATGAGCACTAAAAAGCACTGGATGTCTAGTCTCTGAGCCTCAACATACCAAAAAGCCAAAGGAAGCTTTGTCACTGCAGACAGAGGGAGTGCAGACAGGTACACGCTAGCTACAAACTAACAGAAACAAGAAGCAGATTTTATTACCAATGTTTGTAAGCCAGTAGTTTTTGCACAGCTCTGACCAGCCACCCAAAAAGGTGGTTATGTCCCCAAATCGTTTATCTAGGACACAACAGGGCTGTGCACACTGCCATGGAAAATATGCTTCACCTCTAGACTCAGCCAGAAGACAATTCCCTGTCCAGAAGTGCCTGGTCAAACAGGATCATCGCTTACTGCTTAGTTTAAAATCAGAAACTTGTTGCTGAATCAGTTTCTGTGACTTTAACTGGCCACAGAGAGAGCTGTCAAATATATAATAATAATATAAAAGAATAATTGTGTTAGGCCAGAAAACAGTCTCCATTTACCAGTAAATAAATCAAGGTAGCTGCAGGAGTGAGACACAAAGTGAGGAGACAGACACCTGTTTCTTTGTCCAGACCTCTCTGTGACTTGCCAGAGGGCTGCAAGAGCTAAGAGTGGCATTGGAAGCTTTCCAGAAGCAGCTGCTGGAGGCAGCAGGAGAATTGGCTAATGCAGTGTTCGTCCCTGTATTACAGCTATAGTGTTACTTACACGGTACACAGAGGATGAAACACAGTCTTCCTCACTTCTTAATGGACAAGATACCCTTCAGGGGATGTGTTCCTGGCACTTACAAATGGCACCTGGAAAGAAATTTCTTCTCATCTGCTCAACTCTGGAACAGCTATGCACTTTCTACAAGATGTTGTCTCACATGTTGCCCATACACATCCTGTTCTCACTCTTTTTCTGCCTGTGCATGGTCTGCAGAAGACAAAGAGTTAGCTGAATTAACCGTACCAACTAACGGTAATTACTTGTTCCCACTAATTTGTTTCTGTTTGCATCACACGGGAAAATGAGTGCAGAGCAGTGGGACCTCAGGATTTACATGAGACATGCAGCTTATTGACATTCAAATGTTAGTTTTTCAACTTTTTGACTTGTTTTACAGTGACAGTTTTCTGGCATTAACTCATTTCCTGTGAGCTACTGCTTAGAGAAAAGCAGCAAAGCAAAACAGCAAATTGGACCACAAAATGACTCATCCTGATCTTGAAATCCTTTGCCTTCCTTTGTAAATTCAAAGAACCAAGAAAGTCCCAGACCCTTTAGGGGACTGAGGGCCCAACATCTATGATGCAAAGCCAACCTATCACACATATTTCCTTTAATGAAAATACAAATACAGAAGTCATTGAAGAAACTGGTTTTGGTCAAGGACAATAAATGAGTTTAAAGCATGATTACAAGTAAACAAAATTCAGTTAAAGGCTTAACATTAGACTGTACAAAACACACCTCTAAAAAGATGGACTTTCCCTTTCTAAAATTCAGAAAATCCTGGTCTGTGTCTCCAGTGGGGGAAAAACCATGACCAGGTCTCACTGGCAAAACCAAGTAGGGAAACAAAAGCAAGCACATTTGCCCTTTGCAACAAACTGCAGTGGGTATAATTGACTCTGGATCTCTTTTAATGAAGTTAAAAAGGCAATCTGACAAATAACCCACACAGTGCTCAGGGACACACAAACGTTTAGAAGAATTCAACAGCTTTGCTTTTCTAAAGGAAGCAACTGCCCACAAGTTTGTCCCACAATCCCACTGCTGATTAGTGAAGATCAGCTCTGAAGACTGCAGGCCTGGGGTCCTTTGCAAGCTACCTCCTTCCTAGTATTTCCTCTAAGAATTGAGGAAACCAATGCCAGTTCTGTAGGCTGAATCCCTCTCTGAACCACAGGCCTGGGCGGGAGGAGGTGAGACTGCTGCCTGTGAAGTAGAAAGCACTCTCACAACGCACCAGTGCTGATGTTTGCGACATCCAGAGAATAACAAAGCTTAACTCAGGCTGGAAGTGAAGAGGCAAGTGCTGCAGTTAGCAGAGATGGTGGGTAAAAAGAAGTGATGTGGACTTCTCTGGATAGAAAATTGATTCTCTGGAAGGATAATTTAAAATTTAATTTGAAGCTTTCTATGAGTAGCCTACTCAGTGAAGCACAGCATCCTTCTTTAGTAAGAAGTACTAGTTCCAAGAGCTGCCTAGATCTGTTTCTACCAGACTCAAGGTGCAATTATGTGAGCTGAACATGAGCTTTCAGCTCCAAGAGCTGATGCTGGTACACTTGCAGAAGTGCAGTTTTACCAGGAGAGGCAGGAACTGAGGCTGCCCAGCACAAGCTGTGCCCACTGCAGAACTCCATGTGGACAGCAAAACAGCACCATGTGTTTCCTTTGCATACCCCAAGGGGATCTCTGAGCAGATGGACATCCCAAGGAGATGTGGAGATGAGGCCTGTGGAAAGGACCTCAAAGATCATCCAGTTGCAAACTCCTTGCCGTGGGCAGGGACACGTTCCACTAGACTGCTTCATGCCCTATCCAGCCTGGCCTTGAACACTTTCAGGGATGGGATATCCACAGCTTCCTGTCCACACCACAGCTGGCACAGCTGTGAATTTGTTTGGGTTCTGCAGCTCCCTGGTCAGTCTGTAACCTCCCTGGCAGCCATAGTCCATAAGCCCATGCAAGTTGAGAAAACAGGACAAGGAAATTCTATGTCCACAATATATGAAATGCTTTCTTGACTAAAAGGAAAGTGTGTAATCTTGTTCAAAAGTCATTTTTCTTCCTCCACACTGTATTTCAGACTGCATGAAGACAACTTGTTTAGGCAAAAACATAAACTCTTGTCTGCTTCCCACCTGAAAATCACTTAAGGAAGCGGGTTCGGGTTTTTTTACTTTTACAATGACAATAAAGTAGTGGCTATCTCCTAAAATATTAACATCCTGTCAACTCTATCAAACCTTCTGATCTTCAACTTCCCAGAAAGTCCACAGGGTGTCTTACCTTACGTAAGAATGGATTTCAGTCAGACAGATGGGAATTTTAACAAAGGATGGTATTCTCTGTTGTATTACCCAGTCCCTAGAGACATTAAAGGTAATTTTTAATAAAACCTAAATGCAGCTAGTGTACTTGAAGGAACTCTGGGATCTAAGACAACACACCTTTGAGAACACATCATACTTTGAGCATCCTGCTTCCCCATATAGTACCAGAATCTCTGCTGGCCAAAAAACTCCTTTCCCAGTCCTATTCATCACTTAGCTGTTTCCTTCCTGCCTTTCCTGTTAAGTGCACAGGTTGTCTTTCCAGTACATAGACCCACTGGAAAAAAGGCCATGTTGCTCCAATTAAATCTGGGAATAAGTCAGCCCTGTAAAACTAGGGCAAAAATTGGTTATTCTGTCACTTCCCAGGGGGTTGGTGGGCTAAAACACACAGCTCCATGAAACTAAGCAGACTGTCATCTGAGAAAGAGGCAGGACTACAAGGTTTGATGGAGTGACCCCAGCCACAGCACTGGAATGGTGGTTAGCAGTCACTTGGCTTAGGGAGGTTAAGACAGAGAAGTTCTGCCTGAGCATTGGTGGCACACACTCCCAGGATCAACACTGTGCATGCTATATTGGCGTACACCTTGAGCTTTAGCACCAGGGGAGAGGGGAGGAGGCCTCTGCCATGCCTTTCTGGTATGCTCTGTGGCCCACCAATCACTGTGAACCCCTCAGACAGCTTAAATCAAATTTAGCAGTGGCAGAAGTGCCAAAGGCATTCGGCACCTACAGATTTTTCCATGACCTTCAGTGATGTAATAGAGAAGACCTACTAACAAATTCTTCTGAAAAGCCCAAATATATGGAGTGCTTCAATCAAAATGTGATCATGATAAAACAAGTCCAGAAATCAAACACTGACTATATTAGTTGCAATTTTGAAAGCAGATGAAAGACAAAGGCTATTCTTCCCTGTTATTCTGAGATTGCTGGTCTGGAATGCTACTACCACTTTCTAGAAGGCATCTAAGGGGCACATTTTTTTGTGGATTGTGCAATTCGTGGGTACCCACATGGCACTTAACTCTTTGGAAAATCAGCACGGCATCATGCAGAAGGGGCGGATGTGATAGGGCCCACTTGAAATGATAAGAATTGTCATAATTTCAACAGAGAATGAACTTACCTCTGTCTGTCTTTGTTGGAGCAAACAAGATTACAGACCATTTTGGAGTGGGCTAAAATAACCACTCCATGGTCAGAAATGACACAGCTTGGCAAGTCACAATGAACCCTTCAGCCCAACTCTTTCAGCTTCAAACCTCTCCTGAGCACTTCAAGATTTTATTTCCCAATGCTTCTCTGACAGACAGAAAACAGACACTGCCTCTTTACATAGCGACTTCAAGAAAAAAAGGCACCTACACAAACCACTGACTGGAAACAAAGATCTGCCATCTGTAGACCATCATTCCTAATATGCAGAAGTGAACCACAATGGACAACACTGACCCAGCTATCATCATGATGAGGAAGAGGACAGTTACTTTAAAAGCACAGTCAATGATCTTGATTTCTTAAGGCAGAATAAAAACATGTGGGGCCAAATCTCACCTATGTAACTGTCAATACACTGAGGACATGTAGGCACTCCAGTGATAGGCTCTGTGACTCAGTTTTGCAGCTGGAAGTGCTAATGCTGGGTTGCCTAGGTGGGACATGAAGGGAAACAGGCTCACCATCTCTGGCAAGTCCCGGGACACATGGTGGTAGGAACAAATCCATAGAGGAAAGCCAAAGGAGGTATTAGAATAACTGGGCAAAGACAAGGAAGAATTATCATACTAGCCATGTCCTCCTCATTTCCCTAACAGTGCATGTGAAACAACTACTAGAATATCCAGCATTGCTGAAAAGGCACCACGGTTGCAGTGAAAGTGCTGTTTGAACTCAGATATCCAAGCTGAAGTAAAAGATGCAGTGTATCCAAGGGCTTACTTTTAAACCAGCAAAAAGTATGTTATAAAAAACACTTCCCTGTACAGTAACATTAAAATGACAAACATTGACATCTTCATCTTGCTTCAATTAATTTCATCATAGCTAATGGAAACCATCAATGGCTGCTCTACAATAGCCCTGAAAGCAATTAAAGAGAGCTCACTGACTGTGTGTAAAACTGCAGATTGCTCCTAGCCCTGTGCATCTCAATTGTGGAGTGGAAAATCTTGTTCCCCTAGAAGGAAAGTTTTTAAAAATACACCAAGAGAGAACTATGTTGTTTGCCTGGTTATCTGAGACCTACCACATTTCCAAAGGAGAGAGATTCCAGAGCTGCCTGTTATAAGGAACTCTTCTCCTTGTATTTCTGGTAAGTATCCAGTATCTCCTTGACAACACTTGGATCATCAAGTGTGGTGACATCTCCCATGTTGCTTGACTGTTCAGTGACTACTTTCCTCAGCAGCCTTCTCATGATCTTCCCTGATCGTGTTTTAGGGAGACGTTTCACCACCTGCAGAGAAGGGAAAGACACACCTGTACTGGAAGCTGGGTCCTGCTGGAAACCACACGGAAATTTGGTTGCACTATCCTAAGCCTGACACACCATCCCATGGCAATAGCTTCCTCGAGGCTCTTGGGAAATACTAGACCACTAGTTTATGTCCAAGGAAAGAAGCATCACAAGCATCAATTCCTTGTGCAACAAATTATTATTTAATTTTAATGTTTATTATTAATATTATTTTAAATGTTTAAAAATATAAACTAACATTTTATTCGTATTTTAAGTTAACTTTGTTCCCCATTGTCATGTATGTCCAGACAGGGTGCTGCAGGAAACATGGCTCATTTGGAAACCAGGTCCTGAATAAGCTGTTAACTACTGAAATCTAATTACATATGACAACTCAGGCACTAATAGTGACACAGATCTCAATGCATTACCAGAACAGACAGACATATGTATTTCCCTTTATGGGGCAGGAATATAAAGCACACAGTTCTGCATGGCCACTACAGGGTCTCCTACTCAAGGGATAACTCCTGGCTGCTGCTGTTTCTTTCTGCCTAATTATATCTGTCAGCCTACACACCTTCCTTCATAACCAGAACAATGTTAAATGCCTTGGCTATGCCTTATGCAAAGGAGTTAGCAGCAGATTCAAAGGCTTTAACATAAACTTGAGCCTGGTGAAAGGTTCTCAGGCACAGAACAGAGATGCTAGCAGGTCTCACATTTTGCTACATGATCAGGCCAGTAGGCTACAAAACTCCAAAGCATTAACTAACATGCAAAGTAATATTAATCAGACTCCTCTGCAGAGGACTACCCCCAAACACAGGGAAACAGAGGTATTTTCTTGCAAACCTGCAAGTTCTGGAAGCTTCTCCAAACCACTGAGGATATTCTGGGCTGTTCCAATTTGAATGAGCTACTCTTGCCTGCTCCTGTTGCATTGCACCTGTGCCTTGGTGTCCACCTCCCAAGCATGTGGCTAAAGCAGAGCCTCTCAAAGAAGTGGTCTGGTCACAGCTTCCAAGCAAAAAGTGAAATGGATGCAGGCAGGCCTTGGGGAACAGCTATGGGGCAGCTTTGTGCACTGTCCCCAAACACACAAAGGGAGCTGCTAAAAGGTGAGGAGGCTGGAAATGGCCTGGAGCTCATCAGTGCTTCCAGGGCCAGGCTGAACAGCTGGCTGCTATACAACAGAAACAGCTAGTGCCTTGAAACCTGCGGTTGATGCTAATTATCAATGTAAACTAGCTGTGCAGTGGGAAGTGTCACTGCCTCTCACTGAGACTGAAGGCATTTGGTGGGGTTTTATGTGACCCTTCGCACAGGGCCACAGAGAGCAGTGCTGCATGGCTTCAGCAAGGGGTTAGCTGAGGGCCAGAGCTTTATGGAGCAGCAACGCTGCTGCACAGTGAACAGGGACATAAGTGCATACTGAGGCATAGCATGGCCCTGGAGTTTCCTTCTGCAAGAGCTCCTGTCAAGCACAGTGCTCTCAACACTCATCCCATTTAAGGGGTTGTTCAGGACTCAGGGAGCAGTCTCAGGGAAGCTCTAACACAGCCTGAAACAGCCTCACCGAGAAGCTGCTCTCAGGCTGGAGCAGCTGTAATATCACAGCCACCACTGGACCTCTGCCAATGCTCAGGCATGGAGAAAGGAGCACAAGCAGACCACTGCATCTGCCCTCTCCGCTAGGGATCTCTCCAGCTAATTCTGTTTTCCTGCTGCTTTGTCCTGCCAAAGAGGGACAATAGCAGCATTGCAGGCAGGAAGGTGAGGCTTGCTTGATATGATCATTACTGCTCCTGGTACCAGTTTCAGTCCCCCACTTACCAGAATGTGGTCAGGCACAGCATATTTTGCTATCTTGGAAGCCACGATAGTTTTGAGCTCTTCCTTGACACGGTCTATAGGAGCTGTCTGATCCTTTAGCACTATGAAAGCAAAGGCACCTGGAACACAAGTGAGCAGAACCCACAAACTTCGTATTAGATACTGGCTCGCTAGTCCAAGGATGCTAATTTGAATGTCAAAGCAGGTTTCAAATCATTCCTAGGAGTAATCTAGGGATTGACAAGAAAACCATAGATCCTGTTTACAAAAGTGAGTCAGATTCCAGCCCTCAAATGATGGCCCAGCCTTTTTTTGGCATCTAGGGATCAGACTGATCCCAATGACAATGACAACTTAGCATAAATTACCAGTGTCATTGGGATCAAAAGCTGGCCAATGCAAATCAGCTATTCTCATCCTGTTCAAAAGACATCTCTAAGTACAATCATTTTACAGGAAGCTCTACCATATACATAAACACTATGTGGCAAAACAGTTTAGGCAGTAATACCTGCACCCAAGTTTAGAAACATGTAGCTTTTCCCATGGCTGTCTTTGCCTCAGCCTAAGGGTAACTGTCCTCCCATTCCCTAAGCATCTCCTAACATGCAGCCTGGGTTACAATTTAAGGGAAGTGCATGCAGATGTCATGTCAGGACACTTTCTTGCACATACCTTCTCCTTTGATCTTATGTGGATAGCCAATCACAGCTGTCTCAGGGACTTCAGGGTGATCAGCCTTCACAAAAAGTGAAACAAAAATACACAGACCATAACAACTGTTTCAAGCCCTACAGAGTTTGTGTCAATTGCTCTAGGAACAAAGCACCTTGCCATATCTCACCCTCCCCTTGACAGATTACTGCTGAAAGCACAGTGGGAAAGCTGGATGCCAACTTCCTACTGCATGGTCTGCTGGTGGCCATGGCCACATCTCAGGGAGTAGCCATGTATCGACCCTGCTTTTATACACACAAGTAAATACTCTTATATCCACTGCTAAGCCCACTGCACACCAAGCTGAATTTGCAACATCTGGAAACCTGCTTTCTTTTGCTTTGTGCATGGCTACAGTCCCAAGTGGTGACTGGCCACAGTCAAATCACAAACAATACCTGCAGTGCTCAATGCCACAGGGAACTGTGGCCAGCAAAGCAAAAATGAAGCTGCCAAAATCACAGCCCACATATGACTGGTGTTTTTAAGTGCCCAAAGCACAGCAGAAGGCAGAAAGAATCAGACTTCTTCATCTTTCCAGAAGCGGAAGGATTGTTTTGCCACATGCATATTTTTATTATTATGCTACACAACAGTGATTTCTTCTGTTGCACTTCAGAATTTAATTTGACATTCTTCTGTGGTAAGATGACAATTCGGATGCACACACCAGAAGAAACCACATACCTGAATTCCACACCAAAGAATGGATTTTGCTATCTTAAAGTAGATTAAAATATGAAAGAAAACATCACAGAGCAATCTAAGCGTATACACATGCATACACATACATAGATGGTGAGAGGAACTGGATCCATCTGGATTCTCTATCTATGATCAGAAACGCACACAGACAAAAGAATCACTTACAGAGGAGAAAGTAGGATCCCGTGTCCCATGCAAACACAATTCAGGTTTATCAGATGTTATATTTATGTGCCATTTGCAGGCAAGGCACATAATATAGAAATTAATATTCAAGTCAAGCTTAAAAGATAAACACTGAGTAATTTTTGCTTTCAAATCCCTGAGCTAATGCTATTTTCTCTCAAAATGACAGGCTAGCTTTGCAGCTGACATAAATCAAGGCTGCTTCATGTTTAACACTGCTGAATTGTCAGGCATATTCAGCTAGTTCAGATGAGCAAGAACCAGAGGTTTGGGAAGGAGAGGTCAGGTGTTAGGACAAAGAAAGGAACAAATGGGAGAGAGACTTAGGGAGAGTACACCAGCATACAAAATGACAACTGCAACAGTACAAAATCACTGAGAGGAAATACAGCTCTGACAGTTCAACTGTAGGGACTGCCCACAGTGTGACTCCTCTGTCACCTGCCCATTTGTTGCCTCCTCAAAAAGGGAGCTGTTTCCTCTTGGACATTTGCTATTCATTGTACACCCACTGTATGTATGCAAGGGCAGGGGTTTGAAGGCAAGAGACCCTGCCCTTGTTTAAATTCATCAAGCTGCTTTGAAAGGGTCACAGATATGCCCTGTCAAGGGACCTGCTTGGAACTTACCATTGCATCTTCTATCTCTGCCGTCCCAAGCCTGTGTCCACTGATGTTAATGACATCATCCATACGCCCTGTTATCTGGTAATAACCTTTCTTGGTCCTGTAAGCACGATCCCCTGTGAAGTAGTAACCTACAGCAAAGACACATGGGCGGTCAGCAGCAGGAAGTGTGCCTGTTTTGGACTCTGGTGCAGAACAGACTATGCTCTAGGATGGAGAGTAGGGTAGGGTAGATTAGGCACCTTGCACATCCTCCTAAGCTTACAGCTGTGTGACCTACCTCACACCATTTCCCATTTCCCTCTGCAATCCCTGACCTTCATCTACTCTGTCTGGGCTATGCTGTCTCATAGTAAGCACCTGAACAGCACCAAGACAGTGGAGTCCAAGTCACTGTCAAGATGGACAAAATCACTCTAGGCAGTCAGCAGCAACTAGTGGTTGATGTTCCCACAGTAAAACACAACACAGTGATGCTCAGTCGGATTTACAGAACCCATGGGTGTTCTCTGATCCCCCTAGGCTTTCCATGCCTACAGCTGCACAGCAACTGCAGGCTCAGGCCTGGTGCATACAGCACTAAGTTAAAACCACTTCAAATGCCATTTGCCATCATGCCACAGGCTATTGGTCAAACTTAGGTCTGCTTAAGGAGCCGTTGTATCTCATGGGAACACTGCCAATTTTTTAAGTCACTTACACTGGGATGCATGAACAGCCATTTTCCATCCTGGCTAACAAATATTCAGATCACAGATAACAGTGCCTCTCCAGCATATGAGTATGGCAGAAACACTGCTATCAGATTAGCTAAAAAAACCCAACCCAATACCTGACAATCATGGTGTTTGGAGGGCCTAAAACATTTGATGGAAACTGAAAAAGATCCAGGGTTTCAGGGAAACTCCAGTGTCACTGAGGACAAATCTGGTGACACCAACACAAGATGCTGACCCTTTACCAAAGCTATGTCTGTATTTGAATTGTTCCAGTGGCATTATCTGAGCAGCAACAGGCAGCTAGTGCTGTGAAATCTGCAGCTGGTTCTTGCCAGGACCTGTTATTGGCCAATTCATGGACTTTCAGCCATGTCTCCTGCCCTTCTTGATCAATTAAACAACTACCAACTAAATATCACCAAACATCAGATGCAAACATGTAGCGAGTAATAAGGGACTATGGGCTCTTTCAATTTCTTGTACCAGTTTCCCATTCTTATTATCCAACCCACTTTGTACAATTTTCAGGACTGCCTTTGTAATTCTTTCCTACCCTGTAGCCTTCCTAAGAAAGAAGTAATACTGGGCTGGCCTAGGTTACAATGTAGGGTGTAACCAATGTATTCTATTATGGTCTCCACAAGCTGTAAAAGCAGGTGGGGGCAGTGATGGTTATCTCCTACTCATCCCTGTGGGCTCTCTCAGGGGGCTGTCTCTGTTTAATGGGCTGTCAGGGACCCATGTATGACCCATAGTGAGATGCCTCACTCCAGAGGGGGAGAGCCAAGCATTCCTATATGAGGGTGGGGAGCCAAGCATGCTCACAGGGATATAAGCTGGGGTTTGGACCAGCACAGAGGCCTTTTGCCTGCTGGATTCCCAGAGGACAAGAGCTGCCACTGGACCTTCGGGTGGACCAGATCTGCGGGATCACTGCTCCAACAGACCCATCACTCCAGGAGGACTGCAGCCACCATTTCATTGGAGTACTACCAACACCCTGACTGACAGGGTGCCATGTTACTCTCTGAGTCTGTCAGTGGTTTCTTTTCGTACTGTTGCATTTGTTGTTTTGTTTTTCCTATTAAATTGTATTTCTGACTTGGAGTCTCTCACTGGTTTGCGTTCAAACTAGCACCCCTTCAAGCTCCTTTCAGTTGCTCTCCTGAGTGAAGACAGTGGTCTTTCTTGTCCAATCTCCTATAAAAAAATGTTTCTCTGCCACTTCTAATTACTTGCCAGTTAGAACTGGTCTGTTTTGAAAAGGAAGGATGTAGTGTCTGTGACAGCAGGAGTGAGATTCAGTAATGCACAAGGTACTTTCACATCCAATATGGCTATTTCCAAGTGAGAGACAAAGCTCCAAAGGAAAGGTATTTGGACTTTAACTTGGGCATTAAAGTTTTCTAAAAAATACATTCCCTTTTGAAGCTAGAAAGGTCAACACTACCTGAGACTGTCAGTGCATGCATGCAACATGTAACACACAGCCCAAGCCACCACAATCTGGCTGGTACAGAAATACCACAAAGTGCTGCTGAAATATTCAGTGTGCTTATACTGCAGTGCAAACTGCCTTCCCTTGGCACTTCCCTTACCTGGATAGGCTTTGAAATAGGCATCAACAAATCGCTGATGATCTCCATAGATTGTTCTTGCCATGCCAGGCCACGGCTGGGCAATGCAGAGTGCACCAGACACATCATTGCCCTCTATAACCTTTCCCTGCAGGTTCAAGCACAGGAAGGATGAACAAGTGAACAAAATAGGAACAGTAAGGACTTCTGTGTGGCAAGAGCCACCCTGTTGCTCACTGTAGACTGCCAGTGGAAGGCCACAACTGGAGAAAATGAATTCACTCATGGAACTATTATGCATTCCACTGTCTAGCATGCCTTCCTTACCCCTTGAGGCAAGCAGCCAAGTAGATAAGACTAAAAGAAGTCTTGTGATTCTTCACAGGGAAATTCCAGCAAAAATGTGCCAAGCATCCAGAGGATGCCTGGGGTGAGGTTAGCAGAGAAATGCCTGGACCTTTCACTTCTGGTTACTGCCATGTTACCTTACCATACTGTGTATGGAGGAAATAACATGCTTTACTGTTTTACAAGCGCTGCAGTGCAGATGGGGATCACTCCACACAGCTTCACAGATCAGCACCAGCTTTCTTTCATGCATAGTTGCAGGACCTCATGCCTTGCATTTCCCTTGAAAAACTCCCCTGGTCCCATTGGCTGCTCCAGTCTTGCCATGTCACTGGATGTTGCAACTGCTCCAACTGTTCAGCTCCGTGGTTCCCAGGAGCTGTGAGACGTCTGACTTCTCTCATAAATGGAGGCAGCAGCTCTTAATTGGAAGTAGTGCAAGACCATAAAAGTGGTGCTGAAAATGCAAACAGCTCTTCTAGAGATCTGCTGAGAGCTTACCATGTCCAGTTGGCAAATCTGTATGGACATTTGGGATATGCTCTCTCTCTCTCTCTATATATATATATTAATTGCTCATCTATTCCACCCCTTTAATGAAGAAACAAGCATCCTTCTGGGCACCTAGCACAGCTTCAACTCACGTTCTCATCCATCAGCACAGGCACAATCCCAAAGAAAGGTCTCATAGCCATAGCTGGAACGATCTCAGCTTTCTCTTCTGAAGGCCGTGGGGCAATGCAAATGCCACCAGTTTCTGGAAGAACAATGAAAAATAAAATAAATGGGATCCATCCAATACTGGATGAAACCAAATTCCAGCTCTTTTTAGGTCAATAAGAAAACAGTGAAGCCACCTTGCAAGAAAAAGTCACTGGGAAGGAATTCTGCAACACCAAGAAGCACAGCCATCTGAAAGCAGCACAGGCTTGGTGTGGGCAGTACGCACCAGACCCATTTCCTATCCCAGAAGCGATTTTCCAGGGAAAGCATAACCATCTCAGAGGATTTATCTCCCAGTGGTGTTTCTACAGCTGTCTAAGGTTAGCATGAAAAGCACTTCAAGAGTCTGAAGTACTATTATTATAGTGTATGAGATTAATCCACCCCTTATAGGCAGATTGAGCTTATCTTCTATTCAAAATT
>NW_008661639.1:0-22511 GCF_000695815.1 Acanthisitta chloris | reverse complement strand
ACATTAAATCAGATTCCAAGCTTAATGAGGTTTTTTCTATTCTAAAACTAATTCGGGAACACAAGAGAGAAACAAAAACAAAGGAGCATTAGGCTTCTAAAAATACAGCTCTATAAATAAAGGTATGTTCTGCCACATGGGCAGTGCATTACTCTACCAGCTTTGTTGAGGTTGGGAAAGCTGAAACCAGGGGTTGGAAAGCTGAATTTGACCCTGAATTTGCATGCAGCTGCCCTGATGTAGCTATGACAAAAGGTCTCTGAGGAACCCTAATCTTTAGACCTGCATCAAATAGTTTCACATGTGGCTTATACATATAAGTATTTCCCATTTCATTGATGGGCATGCAACCACTTCACATTTCTGTTCATTTGTAAGAGGGGAGCTTGATTTTTTTTAGAAAAAAAAGCACCCCAGACACCTGCTGCTCTCTGTTTGCACAGTCAAAATCTGCATCAGAACAGGGACCCTCATTAAACTGAAGACCACTCTTCCTAAGCCAATACTCATCCTTAATACAGCACTGCAAGCTATGTTTCAACATGGGGTTTGCCACATCCTACACATCCTGCAGTCAATTGCACATAAAGCAGTAAAGTCACATTCCAGCAGGAGCTGCTTAAAAAATTATTTTCATGGTCAATTGGTTTGAAAGTACTGATTTTAGCCACTGACAGATGTCAGCAAACAAGACTTTTAGGTTCTACCCTGCCCTTATGAAGCCTGTCTCTTCAGAGGCAGTATGGGCAGTGAAAAGCTGCGCTTCCACATCACCTGTGCCCATGCTGTCAACATAGTGAAAATCCACACAGACTTCGGGCAAGGACAGCAGAGTCCGAGTAGGGAGTGAGGTGCATCAAAACAGGCTCCACTCTGCCATAGGTAAATCACATCTGGCAGCAGAGTGGAGCAGGTGCTCTCTGCCACTGTTGTCTTTACCACCACAGATAGATTGGACTGACTACTTCAGAGGGAATCCATTTCAGAAGCACCATTCCAGTCTAAATAGCTGAGATGATGCCAAGAACAAAAGCTTCCAGGGCCTACTCAGAGATGTCTTTCAAAATCAGCTTTTGTTCATGGCTGTTTGTTTTTTAAAAAATCAGTGACAAAAGTGAAAATATTTAGTGTCTTTTCTGCACTGTGAAGATCAAGACCTAAAACTCAAACAGTTTTGATTCTTTGATAACCTAGTATCTTAACAGTAAGAGCCACAAGAATTTTTCATTCCTTTCATCTGCACACACCACACTATTTAAATAGCTTCTCATAATTGCTATCTCACTCATTTGCTCATCCAAAGACTTTCAAGTGGGTCCTTAAATCACCATTTGCTGATCTTTATGCCTACCAGGCTTTATTAGCTGTCAACAGGTTGCTGCTTTGGAGAGCAGCACACCATGGAGGACACTGCATACAGCAGCACAATTAACAAGCTCTATTGGTTTTATGAGAGGTGACACTGCAGGACCACAACCAGTATCCATCAAACTGTTTCTGCAATCTCTTTTCATGCTTTCTTTACATTCAAATGGCATATATAATTTTTCCAAGATTAACTTGGCTTCCTCTTTATTAAAAGCATCAGCTGTGGAGAAAGATTGATACTACTTTCTAACAAAATCAATTTCATGAATATATATCATTATGCTTCAGGAGCTGGTAACTATTTGCCTGCAAAACTATACCCAGTTCAAGGTAAGACCAAGCACTCTGCACTAACAGACTGTCCAGTGGATGTTTTTTAACCCCTCACCTAATCGTTGTTGCTCCAAAACCCCTGGAGAAATACAGTTTCAGGTCTAACCCTGTACTTCTGAGAAAGCAGAAGGCACACTGCATGCACCAGTTAACAATAAACCAAAAATGTTAGGGAAAAAAAAGATTCTTCTCAACTCCATCACTGTACAGTAATCAAGCACTTCTCCATAAAGCATATAGGACCTAGTCAGTCATCTTTCCTTCTGCTCAGCGTGTAGGAACACAGATCATTTAAGAGATCAGTTCTTGATGTAGATAGTAGTTAACATTGCTGCTCTGAATTCTGAGGTGGTTTTATTTCAAATCTGAAAATGAAAAAGGTCTGCAAGTCTGGTCTGGATTAAATGGAACTCGGCTGCATGCCAGAAAAAAATTCATCACATTGAGATAGGGAGCCTGCTAGCCAGGAATCAGAAGTAGCTTGACTGGAAAGGGAATGAATATTCTTCTCAATGGCAGTCAGAAATCTAAGAGTACGGATGACTGTTTTTCAGCAGAGGCAGAATGCCAGCAGCTGTGCTGCTGTCTCCATAGCAAACATAGTACATGACTTGAGAAGGACATACTGCAAGACACCTCTAGCACCTCCTGAATGTTGGTGCCCAGAAGAGAGGACTTGCTGCTGAGGAAGGAGCTGGCAAGGAGCTGCAGGACTCCTTCAAGTGGAGATCCCCACCAGGCAGCACAAACCCAGTTGGAGTACAGCCTCTCTCCATTGCTGGCCAGGGAGGCCAGGAGGCAGAGACCAACTCTGCTCCAACTGGACTGGTGTCTGTGACAGCCAGTCACTCTGTCCAGTAGCTTTCAAACAGAAAACAAGCCTTAACTGATGCACACAGCTGGGCTAAGTGTATTGCCAAAACAGAAGCACATCGTTTTTGAGTCCTCAAAGGTCCATGGCCAAAGCAACTGCAGCATACTAATTCACGTGCTCCATAGCAGACCTGCTGGGTGACAGTCACTGTCCCCTAACCAACTGACGCACAGCGATCAAGTCTCCAGTCACTCCTTTCCAATCTGCCAGAGTAGTTGCACAAGGTCCCTTTGACTACACAGCTTAGTTTTCCATCATCCTCCGACCATTCCCAGGAAGAGAAACAAAGCACACCTAAGTACAGATTGTGGCTTTAAGGTGCTTTAAATGCCTTTGCATGGTAAGACCATAACACTATCAGTACAGCTGGATAAATAATTGAAAATGAGTTTTGCAATTCAAGCTGACTACTCCCAGCTTTGCCCAAAAATTCAATCTCTACCTCATGCTTCCAGCACCAATTGATATTTTCCAGCATTCAAAATATCAAAGAACATTTAGAGGGAAAAGAAAAAAGAAAAAGCCAACATTGCTATTGCTTTTATATGTTGTTACATTGCTATGATGTGCTGAAACTCCCCAGAGACTTTCAAAAGCTGAGCAAAATGCCACGAAGATTTTTATTGTTTTGACAGACTCCTTGAATCAAATTGAAACATATGACTTCTCTACCCATCAGCAACCTGTTAATGGTCAGGGTCCTCCACGCTCCCCATGGATGCCTTTTACCTGTCTGCCACCACGTGTCCACGAGGGTGCAGCGCCCTTCTCCCACTACCTGGTGGAACCACTGCCAAGCTTCATTGTTGATGGGCTCTCCCACTGGACCAAAACAAGAAAGGAAGTAGCCTGAGACTCAGAAGGTTACAGGCAGTTCATTCTCCCTCTTGGTGTACAACATGTAGAAGACATATGCTTACAGCATTTTTCCTGACATATGTGAAGGACTGCAATGCACTCATGTAACTTAGGACTGACTTTTTCCAAAGACCAAAAGGCAAGCAATGAATTTCACTGAAAGCAATTAATCAATGTAGGTCATGTCTGAGAATCTCTAGAATCCTAAATAATGCAGGAAAATGCTGCTTGGGTCACCTATGCCAGTAAAATTCAAAGTGATGTAATTTACACTGGATAGATCTTTTTAGCAAAGAATGTAATCCTGCAAAATAAGCTAGGGAACAGGCAATCACACTAGAGTTCAATGGCCCCAACTTCAATTTGTTGCTTCTTCTGCTGAGAAGATATTTGAAAAGTCAGACACAGAGCCTGCTTTATCATCTGTTTTTAGCCACATCCTATCTGGTCAGCTGAGCTCTTCTGGCACCTTCATTTCACCAGCTAGAACCCCTTGTCATTGTCAGATGAAAATTTCATGCCTCTTACCTGATCCCAAAGTCTTCAAGGAAGATCTGTCATATTTTTTCACCCACTCTTCTCCATAATTCAGCAGCAAGCGTATAGCTGTAGGTGCTCCATAAAACTGATTAATTTTCAACCTTTGTACCACTTCCCAGTAACGACCTGCAAAATCAAGAACAGACTTTTTATCTGCCTAGCACTGACATACTGCTGCAAAAGCTCAGCTGAAAGGTTAACAGCCAAAGCTGAAACTATGACTGCTGTGAGTATAGGGCAAAAGCAATGACAACTTCTTTTTTTCCCACCCTTGATGCACAGATGTTCCTGAGTGTGGCAGGTACATGTTCCAAATGGAGATTACCTTCCCTGAGCAGTCAGGTCACACTGCCATGTCTAGCCAAACCTTTTTCCACCACTTCCTCACCTGGGTCAGGGTACACTGGAGTGCTTTCAAACAGGACAGAAGTGGCTCCATTGCAGAGTGGTCCATACACAACATAGCTATGTCCTGTGATCCAGCCAATGTCAGCCACACAGCCAAAAACATCACCTTGCTGGTAGTCAAATACATACTGTAAAGACAAATGTAAGGCCAGCTGACTTTCTGTTGGCAGGTGCAAAGAGCTTAAAGGTAAGGTGCTGGACTGGACATCCAAATGAGAGCAAGACAGGGCACAGGGCAAGTGGAACCAAGCATGTGGGACACAGTAGCACAAAGACCAGCCAAGGTGAGGAAGCAAGTCAGAGGGACCAGTACCAGGTGTCCCAGGCTCCTGACTGCTTTTGCAAACACACAGGGAGCATGGCTGTACTAGCAGCTTCTCAGCTGGATCAACAAAGCTACAACAAAAGCCCAGAGCCCTGAATGCCTAAGGTTGCCTACTGTAGGTGGGTCCATATGGTAGAACTGACTCAGAATTGCAGGGAAACTGCAGACCTCAGTCTCAGACCACTCAGCAATATCAACAGATTTCCATGAGAGAGATGGAGAAACTGATAGGTGTCCATACCGCATTTTCTGAGAGATGTTCTTAGCTGCACAGCTTCTCTACATCAGTGTATCACTTTCCAGTTGCTACCCACTCCGTGCTCATCAAATTCAAGATAAAGGTCTTGGAGAACTCACTATCTTGTCTTGGTTATGGAAAATGCTTCCCACTGTAAATCTGTCTCCTCTACCATATGGTAAAGAGGTCCTGACCCATCAAGCAGAGACCGTTTTATGGATCAGAACTAAAAGAAAACCCCATGAGTGTGACAAGAGTGTCACATGTGAGTGTGCAAGGACCACAGAGATCACAGAGATCAGCTGATCCCTCTACCTAGGAAAGCCAATTCTCACCTTACTTTTCCAAGTCCCTTTCCCTCTCAGGCACTCTAAAGAGACTGCAGTTGCATACAGTGCCTCCCTGCATGACTGCACCAGGGTACAGGATCTACCTCTGGACTAAGAGATGCCTTGGCGATTACACTGTGACTTAGAAAAGCTAAGACTTACCTTCATGCAGGTAAGTCTGAAACTTGCACATTCAGATCTTCTAAAAATACAACTGTGTCGGCCTAAAGAAATAAAACCTCCACCCGTATTGTGTGTGATTACAAACAGGGTGATACCACTAAAGCCAAATGGAGATCTTTCACTACAGTCCTCTCCCTATTTCACTGTTACCTTTTAATACACAGAGCTCAGACCAGAAGCTTCAAGAAGCACTGCCTTGACTCTTTTCTTTTTCAAGACAAAGGAGTTTTAAAACATTTTACCTAGATCACCCAGAAAAGCAGCGCAGAGGTGCAACCACAAAAGCAGAAATACAATTTTTGTTCTTCAGACAATAAGTGCTATGCAAAGAGACTGTTTGAAGAGTCCAGATTCTCCCTGAAATAAGAAAGGCCAGCATCCCACTGCAAAATACTGCAATGATATTCACATTACCAGTGCCAGTAAGATACTTACCAGAATCTCCTCAGCTGCAAATTCTGGGCAGCCAATGCTAGGACATTTTAAATCCAAAAGCAGCACTGCATTTCTTTTCTTTCACAACTATAGGCTCAGGTTTGTATAGTATCATATTCCTCAGGAACAAATCCTGAAGATTAATTACACAGTTTCAGACATTTTTCAGCTTGTTTACACCCACTAAGCCAATTGGGCAGCAAACAGAGAATACAACACTCCTCATCAGTCCAAGTCCCTCTTGTTAGTACTGCTGGAAGGCAAGTGAAACTTTTCCAGAGGATGCAGCTGAATTACCTTGTGCGTGAGAGCAGTGTACAGCAGGTATCCAGCCTGAGTGTGAACGATTCCTTTGGGTTTCCCAGTGCTGCCTGAAGTATACAGCATGAAAAGCACGTCTTCACTGTCCATGCTCTCTGGATTGCATACAGAAGCTGCCTTGGTCATCTCCTATGGAATAAAAAATAATTTGACATATGACCATTATTTGTCAGAAAGATTTTGTCAGTCAGACAGAAAGACTTTGCCTATATGGAGCCAACCAATACTCTCCCTTTAAGCATGTTAGCAGTGTCCAGAGACCATTGCTGTTGCCTCCTCAAAAATGTCCACGATGTATCATAGGTTATATGGGCTCATGTAGTAGAAAGGTTCCTGTGGATGCATGGCATCTGACCTTTCCACCAGTACCTCTGCTAGGCACAGAAGCCAAGGAAAACCGGCGAGATAAAATAATATTTCAGAAAAAAAAAGGTAGGTCATAGCTGCTTACATTTCAAGCCTTTACAAGCTGCTCATAGAAAACCAAAGTGCGACTGCAAACATGAATCACACTTCACAGCAGCAGTAAAGCTGACTTGGTACTGTTTAGGACCTGCCGTTTCCTTTTAAAACTGCAGTGCTATGGTTAAACTGTTCACCTCTCCTTCCCTGGCTGCAGCACTGGATGGCTGTGCTGTCCATTTGATCCTCAAATTCTAATTTCTTCTACCCAGGAGAAGGAGAGTGGTTTATAATCCTGCCTCTGTCACTCTTTTCATACTGCCCTGTTTGGTCAGGTGAGTGAGATCCTCTCCTCACCCCTACAGTAAGAACCACAGGAGGGAAGGATGCAATGCCGTACTAGGTCAGAGCAAACTTTCGGTCCAGCTCGTGTGCCCAGTCCAGCAGAGGAAGGGAAAATAATGTGCTTTGAAAGAAACACTTGTGGCCACCAAACCTTTTAGCAGCAGAGGGTTTGTCTATCCAGGCTGATTTTTTAGGATCAGATTGAACATTTTTCTTATCTATGCACGAACTTGCAATAATCAATGTATTCCAGATGCTCAACATATGGCTGTAAAAATCCCCACAGATGGCTTGCTTCTCACAAGCTCTATACTGTCCTAGATGAATAACGATTCCTGCAAGGGTTATTAGATGGCTCCTTGTAGGAATTTCTAGGTACTGCCATTTTACGAGTATACACTGTAAACACACTGTATTTACAAGTGAACACTACCAACAACAGGTCCAGTTGTTTAAAAGTGTCTGACAAACAAAGCTTAATAAAATATGAAGAGTTAATATGAATAGTCTGGTGTAATTCTTAGCCTCTGAGTTACAGCACTGCTGCTCATCTCAGATATTTACTGACATTTCACCACTGCCAATTCAGGCTGACTTGCCAGTTTTTGAAACTAAGATGGAGTTCTCATATGTTCCATTACAACACAAGCGTAAATTTTGCAGGAAGCTTTTCATTGCACAAGCAATGAGCTTTTTCATTGTACAAGAGCTGGAAAACACAACTGCTGTAAAGATCAGTAACAACGAGTTTAATTCTTGTTTTGTAGCAGAGCCTACAATTGACAATGGACTGAGCTCAGTTCTTGGATAACCAAAGCACCTCAAGCTGTTTGCAGACTAAGGAAAATCATCAGAATGTGCTTTGTGGAGTAAGGAATAAGATAATTTCTGAACAAAACTTGCCTTTTCTGTCTAATTTACACTAGTAGTTGCTCCTATCTCATATGACCAGCACTGAGACTTGAGCAATTATCTTGCCTGCAGATGGGCCATTTCCAGGCATTAGTACAATGAGTAGTTTCTGTTTACTGGTGCTGGAAAACTGATAAAACTCCTGCATTAGGCTGCAGTCCTATGTGTAACAACTAAGCACATTAAAACAATGGCTGTTTTCCTCCCCAGGAAGCACAGGTTCTAAAATATTCCCAAACCATCACTGTCCTCCCCTCATGGGGCAACCACAACACTGTTCATAGGCTATATTAAGCCTCTCTAGGAACTTGATTATTTCTTCACTGCCTTTCAACAGTGTCCAGTCTGAACACACGTGCAAACTGTAACAGAGGATCTGAACACGATAACAACAGCAGCAATGGTCTCAGTGACCTCTGGGTCTCAGGAAACACCCATTCCTTCAACCTCAGCACTGTTTCCAAGACTACTAAAATGGAGCAGCATAACCCCTGCCCATGCTGAGATAAACCAGACATAGACTAAGATGTTTTGACTCACAATCCTAACAGACCGTAAATATGGGCAATCCATTTGAGGATGATGATCCAGATTCTACAAGGAGCAGAACTCAGGTCCAAAAGGCACAGATGGAGAGAAAGATGATCCTAGCCAACACTCAGACCTAAAAGGAGTTATTCAGGGTGCCAATGGGTGTCTGCAGAGGTAGGTGACTGCAGGGACACACAGATGCTGTCACTGTAACACAGCTGCATCAATTAGCCCACCAGGGCCCACTGTGGCAGTACAGGATTAGCAGCACACACTGAAAACCTGCTCCAGAGGCAGCATCAAGGCCAGACATCACTGCCAGGCCTGGCACTCGCCAAGCTGCTTCACAGGCTTTTAGCACAGCACACACAAGGAAAGAAAAGGAAAGGCTGGAGACTGCCTCATCTTTCCTGGCTGCCAATTTGCAGTGTAGCCTACAGCAGATCAAAGACCAAAGTCAAACACCAGACTGTTCATGATCTACACGTTCAAGCAAGACTCACACATGTATTCTGAACAGTCCAGCATCAGGTCTCAGAGTCCTTAGCTGGTCCCTATGTTTATTAGTTCACCATATTTCTCTCCTCTAGCAGAGTAAACATCGCATTCTTCAAGAAACATCAGGGAATACAGGCAAGGTTTACCACCAACAACATACCTCTTCAAGGGGAATATCACGGTCACCCATCTGGACTTCATTATCTGTCCTCCGAGCCACAAAGACGTGTTTGATGCTTGGACAGTTCTTCACAGCTTCATCCACAGTCATCTTCAGCTCTATGATTCGGCCTCCTCTGACTCCCTGGTTGTAGGTGATAACCACTTTGCATCCAGCTAAAAAGAGAATTAGCAGACATACCAGCCTGTCTTCCAGGCTAGTATATGCACCCTACTTTCATTACTTTTGGGGATGGAATATACGAAACCATGTGTGACAAATACACAGAACTGCTATCAATTGAAACCAGCCAGTGTCATTGATGAAAACACTCTAAAACTTGAGACACACAGAGATCAGGGGTAGCTGGAACCTCCACAGGTTACCTTGTCCATCTCCCCCAACCCAAGCAGGGTCCACTCCAGCTAAACCATTTCTGACAGCTATCAGTCCAATGTTCCTAAAACACTGCAATGGTATTTTACTCTCCCCACCAGTCCACTCCAATGCCTACCATGAACATGAGAAAGGCCTTCCAAACATCTATCGCCCACTGCAGCTTAAATCCTACACTCCTGCCTAGCAAAGCTGACATTCAGAACAGCTTCTTCCCTGTTACCTGTGTTACAGTGAATACTACTGTTTTAGTCTAACAGCTCACACACTGAGACCAGGGCAAGACTTCCTATGACCTGTGTGAACAAGCACCTTTGCCCCTCTCTCAATCCCTCTCTGAGGCTGCATGTAAGCATCCATTACCAACTGAAGTGGACAGCACAAAACTCAGCAGCCTTTTGAAGGTGTCACACTGCTCTGAGATACCTGCAGCCTTCTGAAACTCACCTGTACCTCCTAGGAGCCACAGCACACAGCAGCACTCTGGCAAAGTGCTTCAAATTGTACTATGCCACATTATTACAGAGCTGTGGCTGCTGAAAAATGGCTCTTTAGTCCATCACCTCCACACAAGTGGTCAAAAGTGAGGGATAACTAAAACACGTACTTGCTCTCTATAGATTAACTCTACTAAAAAGAAGAAAAAACATGAAAATTGCTGTAAGACTTATTCCCTCACGCTAGCCATAAAGAAACTGATGTGACTGCTATGACATGAGCCACTTACTGTTTTGCTCTTCTCTTGGTATTTTTAGCATTACTTTTTACCTAATCACAGTACAAGTGCTTTGGGCTGAGAACGGCTCTGTATGCTGGTACAGCAGCTCACAGAGCAGGGGCAGGCTGCCAACACTTCCAGTGCTATACATAAATCACCAGATTACAATTGAGAATGCAGAATTAATACTGTGAAGGAGTATCAAAAGAAACTCTGTGATTGCACTGCAAAAGAACAAATCGGGCCCCATCCCTAAGCTCTAGTTTCCCCTCCAGCCTCACTGCTCTCTGGCAGTAACCCAGCACACACTGAATGTTAAACAATTTATAAAGTATTTTAAGGCCAGAGGATACTGCATCTGCTGCTAAGGAAAGGCTCTTCACTACACTCTGCAGATGAGTGTGAACTGTCTCACCAGCTGGGAATGAGCCAATAAAACTCCTTCTGCCAAGAAAGCACAGAATTGGGATATGCCTTGGAGCACTGTCCCAGAGGGGTCTGTTCCCCGGTCTGCATCTACTTACAGTCCACGATTCTCCCAGCTAAGGACTCCGCACTGAATCCAGCGAAGACGACAGTGTGAACAGCACCAATCCTGGCACAAGCCAGCATGGCTGCCACTGACAGGGGAGAAACAGGCATATAGATGGCCACCCTGTCCCCTTTCTGTATCCCATATTTCTTCAGGGTGTTGGCAAGACGGCAAGTCAGATCCAGAAGTTCCCTGTGGCACAGAAGCAATGTTGTCATGTGACCACACAACCTGTTCTACGTGGGGAAGCAAAGTAAAGATGCACTTGGACTGAGTGAGGCATCATGATCACCTCCGAACCTCATCTCAGCAGTACAGGGTACACCAGCTGTTGCACCTTAAAGAAGGATGGCCTGGGGCATGGTGAGAGCCAGGTGCTCCTGCCACTGTGGAGAGGAGCAAAGGGGGAAGAGAGCTGCGCTTGCTGCAGAAGGACAAGTGAGCAAGAGCTGCAGGCACTGCCTGGTGTTGTCAGGCTGTGATATGGGTAGAGCAGCCAGATTGGCTGTCCTGCTGCCTCCAGAAGTTAGCATCCGTTTTAGTAATTCTTGATGCCTTTTTTACCCATGTGTCTCAGTCAAAAGCTACTGGGAACACATGTGAGATAAACACAAGATGAAATGGAAGTGTTGTCCAAAGGCTCCCAGCACTCTTTACATTGGGCAACTGCAGGAAATGCTTCACAACTTGTAGCTTCTCTTTAAATTGAAAGGGTAAACAATGCATTTGCATGCATAAGGAAGAAAAGAGGAAGCATGGAGACACTTGTGTGAGGGGCACATTTTACAACACTCTCATCAAAGCTGGATCACCCACAGCCCAAACTCCTCTTGTCACTTCACCCTGCCATGCCACAGAGCACAGCAGCCTTGCAGAACAGAGGGACTGCTCCCAATAAACCCCAGCCACTCTTGCATAGAGAAACTCAGGAACACAGAGAACAGAAACAAAGACTCTTTTCACAGGGCTCACCCCTGCAACATGTTGACATAATAGCAAAAACAAAATAGCAGTTTGTGGTCAAGGGCTTGCACATACACTTACTCTGATACCTGCATCAGGGATAACATGATTGCAGGGACATCTGAGACAAAGATGCTGTCACGAACTGAACAGCTCTGTATGCCTGCAGTGGAAGGGCTTTGACAACAAGAGATATTGTACCAGTGAGGAGTGGTCTCCTGCCAAGGAAGAAGGTAATCCTCACAAGGGGCAGCAGAGCTCTCCTTCTGGTGCTCAGAGGAAGAGACTGGCAGAGTCAGCCAGGGATGAAATGCTCTGGATTCACATACTCTCTGAGTACTGAGGCCCAGAGGAGAGAGATATCTTCTACTCCCTAGAACACTGGTCTTTGATGTGTCACCTGTGAACCCTTAGGGGTCTGTAAGCTATGCCACCAGAGGTCCCAATAACTGATAATAGAGAAATTAATTTGGGGGGTTTGCATTCCATAATAATGGATGAATCCTTATTTTATGTGTCCTTATCTCCCAAAGCTGGCCATAGCTGTGAAGAAGCAAACAAACTGACAAAACCAATTTTCAGCTGGTGGCTAAGCTGTAAATAAAACTGAAAGTTATTTCTAGTTCATCAAAAATTGCTTTGTTTGTTTTTTCAAACCAAAGCAAGCTGAAAATAGGCAAAGCCCAAGTGCTCCACTTGGGAACATCACAGGGGTTGAGAATAACTTGGCATTTTACTTCTTTAGGATAAAACTCCATCTGCACTGTGAGGGCAGTGAAGTGACACAACCATTGAAAATGTATGAAGACAGATCCGGTGATGGTTGGAAGGATACTACTTCCTTCCCATCTTTTCGGAGACAAGAAAAATGAGCCTCAAATCCTAGGCACAGCACTTTGTATTATTTATTTTAAGACTATTCCTGTAGCATCAAATAACTACTCCACTCGTGAAACACAGGCACTCAGAATGGTGGCCAGACACACTCAGCACCTGCTCTCTGGCATTAACTGGCAAGAGCTGCCACTGCAGAGGGACCACAGCTCTGCGGAACACAAGTACGCAGCGGCTGCACCCTAGACTGAATTTCTCCCTTACAGTGAGAGATCAGCTTAAGCTCTAAAGTACAACAGCCAATAACTCTTCCCAAGCCCTTCACGACCATGCATGTTCCTGCTGTCTACGTAAGTGCGCAGTCTGTCAGATTTATTATTTTGCTTACTTTTACTGAGTTCACGAACTAAGCGATTCTGTGCAATAATGAATTCCCACCCATAATTTGGTTTTCTGCTTTGTACTGAAAGGTCACATTTTCTGGCCTGGAATTTATCTGATGCTGCATTAGAGAAAAAAATCTAAATATGGATAAATAATAAAGAGCCAAAACAAAACTGAGCTGCTCAGCCACAGAGCACAGGAAGTGAAACAAGCCCTAGGCAGGCAGCTGTGAGCAAGTAAAAAAAAAACTACTTATCTGCAGTGGAAAATACTAAAGTGCTTTCAGAGCTGCAACCTCTTTCTCCTGAACAGAAGTGCCTGAGTATATCTGGATAAGGTGTGTTTTCTGAGCAACTCCATGATTCATTTGCTTATTCAGGACTCAGCGACACGACGGCAGAAGCTCTCATTGTTTTTTATGATCAACCCCAATTTAACATTTGCTTAATGAGAGTTCACAAAAAAATTGACAAACAATGTGTTTCAAGTCTTTACTCAGGGGTCTATTCACTTTACTTTCTCCTTTGTACTCTGAAATGCCGAGCTAGGAAGGTCTTGGAGGTCCCTTGGCGGTGCAGCACATGTGGAAACACACATTAAGGCATGAGAAGGTGAAGCCAAGAATTCCAACAAAGAAATCCACAAATCTCTGAGCATCAGTTGTGTCTTCTGGTTCCTGTAGCACCAACTTAGGATTCTCTTCCAGTTCAAGAATACAAGTTAGCAGAAATGCTGTGTCAGGAATCCTTCCCTGGACTCCCTCACTCCGTCAAACATGTTTTGCTGTCTAACAGGCAGGCAATTAGTACATGCCAGCAAGTTACACATTGCCAGTTCTTAATCCAAACATGTGTTGGGGTGGAACAAGCACCCTGCAGGGTCACTGCCCCTCAGGGTCACAGCCCCACAGAACTGGGTGGCACAGACCTAACCAAACTGAGCAGGACGAAACCATGGCTATTACTCTGCTTGGCATTGCAGTCCCTCCACCACACAAAGTTAGAAGAGCCAACAGCAATTCTAGCCTCACATCGAGTGGTGCCCCACCCTTGGCACAGAGGCAATGCCATCGAATGCCAGCGGGCTATGCCCAGGGAAGGATCTGCCTCCCCTCCACACCCCGGAGGTGTGTTGGTAGCAAGGCACATCTACCACCTCCCTGCACACCAAAGGATTTCAGTGCAGCCACCCAAGCAGATGGTGCAAAGCAGGGAACTCCATTCAGCAGAAGCAGACAAGAATAATCATTGGAGATGGACAAAGCCACAGTGCACACAGAGGGTTCCAAGGGCATCCAGCTCCCTGCAGGCAAGCCAGGCAGACAACAGAAGGATCTCAGCAGACCCACTGCAGGAGAAGGAAGTGTGCTGCAAGAAAAGTAAGCTCCTCTGGACAGAGGCAGCCGAGGAAGTGCAAAATTGGTTCATGGCACAACAGTCTGCAGATCCCCTGACAAAGCAGATTCTAAGAGCTGAGGGCAAATAAGAGAACTAACCAGAACACTGCTCTAGCAGTGGAGCTGAGAAATGGGGAAGCAGCAACCAGTTGGACCCAACAGGTGAGACCATTTGCACAGGAGAAAGAACATTAAATCCAGTTTGTGCATTTAAAAGAAAGCAAGCCAGGGAGATGGTAGGCACAGTAATGAACATAGACAAATGGCCAGTAAGAGAAATGTGGACCTGCTGCTGGAAAGATGCAGTGTAAGTGGTAACCAACAGGACCTATTAATTTCTTTTTCTGTAATATTTAGATCTCAGCTAATAAGATTAGAATGTTGAGGGTTAAATTTTACTAGGAATTAACTCTCATCTCTCTCTGTATAAGATTTACTTCTGTTTAACCTAACAGACATAGCAATGCTCTCCCTATCTTTACATCTCCATTCAGAAACTAACAGATCATATTTCCCAGACCTAGTTGTGCCTGTGTTTCCAAACCCCATCACTCAGTGTCTGGAACAACTAATGTAAAACCCATCACCAACACATGGCCTTCCTCTGATGCATTTTAGGGATGCCTTGCAGAAACAGTTTTCCAATAAGTCTGATACTATCTCTCACCACAGCAAGACAGCCTGCAACTTTCTAAACAAAGGAAGCCCGTTTCTTTTACATCCAAACAAATTGCATCAGTAACTTCTGTGGGAAGCAGCCTTTTGCAAAGCAATCCTAGATGTTTTCCTACTGTATTCAATGCCATATACAGGCTTTGACAGTACCTGTTCAAGAGGCCACGCTCTCTGCTCTCTTGGCATTAAAGCTCAGGTGAGACTTCCTGCAGCAGTTTCCTGGAACCATAGTTTGGATCAGGCTGAAACTATTTAAAAATTTAGGCTGAATGTCCAAACAGGGCATTTGAGGACAATTCCAGCCTTCCTGCAGACATCCTGAACCCAAGGCAAGGAAAACCCCTTAAGACCTTTTCAAGGTAAGAAGGTGCAAAATCTGTAAGCAGCCTTGCCTGGGGAAAGCCAAAAGCCTGCAAAAGATTTACTTGCACCTTCAACTTAGAAAGCCAACACTGGAAAGATGGAAAAGAGTTTGCTGCCAATGAGAAACACCTGCTGCAAGTAAGTACAAACATAGCTTCCAGCTGCAGTCTTCACTGAGATTTCTAATACTATTTCAACTATTTCAGCTTGGGCTGAGGAATCCATTGACTTTATAAATGCATAGATGTCATGTGGCTCATGAAGACGTCCAACCACTTCTCTCTCACCTACCTAGGACCCTAATTTCTGGTCCTTTGGCTCTCCTCTCCCTACTTTCTATTTTGAATTTTGAACATTCCCTCTGGCCTCAACATTTTCTGCACCAGAGTGAGATCCTTTGTAAATTAAAACCCTTCTGCTGAGATCTAGCCTGCCACCCTTTAGAAAAACAGGTTAGCTAACACATACTGCTGCCCACTCCACACAGCTCCCATTGACAATAGCCCTAGGATTTTGCAATGCTAGGAAACACTGGGTCACAGGTGGATAAACTGTAGAAACCATGGGAAACCAGGCAATGCCAGAGGGAATAAATAACCTCATGTTGGACAGGGGGAGGACTGACATAACTTTAGCTGCTGTCTTTCACATTCACTGTTGAATTTAGAGAGGCTGCAACCCAACAGCTCCAGCCACTAACTCCGCCTGCTTATATAAGGCACAGTGCCCTTTAAACCCAGGCTCAGCAACACATTGGGGAATTCCTCTGCAAGGTTTCAAAGCCCCTGGGCCCTGATGATATGCACAGAGTAGGACAAAACATTCCCAGATGGGTTGGACCCTTCTGCCAATAAATTTAGCAGTCAGCTCACAGCAGCACAGTCCTGCTACTTCACTACTGCCCTACCAATGTGGTTTTGGTGGTTTAGGCTCTGGAGAGCCAAACCTCTTGATAACCAGGAGCATGATCTGACCCCACTTTGCTGACTGCAGCCACCAAATCCCATGAAGGTTGTATTCCCTGTGGTCACAAAGCAGTAAAAAGCCAAGTCTTCTGCCTTTCTATTCAAAACCAGAGGGAATTTGAAACTTAGCTGAGTTTCTGCTTGATAAAAATGAAACCCAGAGGGAGGATAAAGCAAGAGGGCTAGGGATTTTTTTTTCCTCAGAAGGCTGAGTTTCATCAGCTAGAGAGACAGGACAAAACTCAGCAGTGAAAAAAATCATCACAACTGAGCTTGTAAGGGCAGCAATCATCTAGTCATGCAAAAACAAAACACTTCACCCGTGGTTTTGTGTATCTTTGCCAATCAGGAGACGATTAGATTCTTCCCCTAGCACAAAGCACTTGAACTCTGCTGCACAAACACAACCCACCTTGCTGACAAGTGTGCATAGGGATGCAGGCTGAGTGATGGCACAGCCCACTAGCCCTCTGCCTGCTGCAAGCAAGGCAGTCAGTGGGACAGCAGAAGCAAATAGAGGCTCTTTTTCCTTCCAAGGATGAGCAAGCTGGGACAGCACTTTCCAGTGCAGCTGTGTTTCTTGCCAAAGCATGGAGAAGTGGGACCACTGATGGAGGCTTTCCCGTTCCACAACTTTTCCTGCACAACCACCTTCTTTCTCTGCAGGCTGTGATGAGAACAGGGCCAGTACTCAGCTGTTTTCTTTCCCCTGAAAACTCCCCAGAAGAGAAGGGAGAGCACACATGCCAGCAGCCACATCTTTCCTTGTGTCACCCATGGCTTATCTATAAGGAGAAGCAGCTGACAGCAGAAAGGTTTGCAAAGTAGATAATGCAAAAAATATGGTGCCTTGCACTACTTTGCACAATAGCCCTAGACAGCCCTCTCACAACTGAGATTCCACGTTATCCAAAGCTGGTCCTTAGGCAATGCTTAAATTAAAGTCTTTAGCTTCCTAGAGTGTGACTCTAAGGCTGCTAACCCACCAACAGCACATCCAGGTCCTAAGGAAAGGAGTATATCTCTTATGCCACAGACATATATCCAGCACCCCTCTCATTCCCTCTTTAGGCTGAGGCTGGTGTACAGAGACCATCCTGATACAAAATTTCTAGCTAAAATAAGGCAATACTGCAAAAGGCTTTCAACTAAACTCAGCCTCAAAGGGAGGTCAGTGCCAACACACCTTGGAAAAACCTTACTGCCTCATTTAAAACCATGCAGGCCAAAGACCACAGGAAAGGCAAATTATTTGATTCTCTCCTTGTGTACATACTCATACAATAGCACTGTTTGCAACAAAGATATTCCTAGCTTAATGAGATAAGCAGAGAACCAAGTGACCTGTTTTACCACGTAGTAGGACCAAAGTCTCTTGAGAAATTGAGTCACTTGAAGGCAGTCTCACCCAGAGTATTAGGCAGAAACAGGAACATGGCTCTCAAATACAGCTAGAAGTTTGAAAATAGAGATTGCCAATTTGTCTTTCACTTGGATGCTCTCCGTTCTGGTACCTGTTACTGTGTTCTCAGTTTTCAGATGCGGGTTACTCATCTTCATGCCACAATCACAAATCCACAGGCTGAAAATATGCTTTCTACCAAACGCATTTTGGCATGACCAGAGAAAAAACAATTCTGTTGCTGTTCAGAAAGATCTTCCCGTATCTCCAGAGATCCAGAGAAGATGGTTTGAGTGTCTGGAGTAGCTCAACACACTTCAGTTAGCACAGCCTAAGAGGGAGGTTAGAGTTGCCTTGAATGCTGTGCTCTCTGTTGGGCTGCTCTCCTTATCAAGTTAATCTGAGCACAGTTGTCACCTCTGACCTACCCCCAGTTTTCATGCCTGAGGCATAAAGAGAGAGGTAAAAGTACATACACCTGTGAGAAAAACATACCATACATAACTCTGGGAGAAACTTTTGGTTCCATCTCCTTTCATACCCCCAGAATGGCAAAAAAAACCCTCAAAGCATTTAGGCAAGCTACCCAGGTTGTTATAACATATCTACATCATAACATGCCCAAACACATTGACAAATAAGAACACCAAGATTAAAACCAGTGCACTCCTTTCACAGCTTTCTATTAGATAGCATTTATTTCTGTTGCACGGAGCACTAACCTCTCATCATTTGTACACTCAGTCCTCCCTGCTGACCATTCATCACTCCAATGAATAATGTTTTGGGGAGCTTTAATAAATTCTGGAGTGGAACCACACCATCAGAACCTATTCAGACTCAAGGAGCTTCAGGAATCCTAATAAGCTCGAGAAAACATTCTGTAAAAGAGTCTGATGCCAGGATTTCCTGTGTTTCCTCTGCTTTCTGATCCAGCAGATCAAACATCAGGCTCCTTCAAACACACACTGAGAAGTATACATGTCTGGGAAACCTTTAGCTCTCACTAGAGAGACAGATGACATAAAACACATTTTTGCAGGCAGGACTGTGTCCTAAATGAGGGCACACAACAAGGAGAAGAGAAATATGCTTGAAAACTGCCATGTTCTAATAAATCCTACAATCTGTAGCAGCAATTACAAGTCAGCATCACTCAGAGCAGCCTCAAGGTTGCTCTAAACTGCACTGAGGATGAGGAAGAAGAATACAGGGAGCTAAAAATCCCCTCCAGCCAGCACTCCGTATCATCCTGTTGACCATCAATACAAGATGTTCACACCAAGCCATTTGCTGCTGTGCTGAAACCAAAAGCTGCTCATAGACATTTTCCCATAAACACCTCTAACAAGCAAAAAGAAAACTGGCAGGTGAGAACATAAGCCAGGGGAAAGGAAAAACCCAAGCCTTTCTCTTCTAAAAGCCTTTACACTGAGAGGGAATCTACAGGATGGCCTATTAACATCATAACCAGATGATGCTGGATCTCAATCTGAAATTTTCAGCATCTGTCACTAACTTACATCCACCGTACCCCTGACCCTGTACTATATACATGTCTAAGATCAGGGAGCCCTCTCCATGAAGAACACAAGAGAAGAAATTTCTCAATGGGAACATGCCTCCATTTTTCAGGAGCTATTTCATCATGACACAACAACCTAACCACAATGCTGTGGCTGCATGTCCTACGTGATGGAGTACCTTGGAAGAAAGCAGAGTTTCAGAGATCCGATTTCCCACTCTGCCACACTGCCAGGCATTGTAAAACATCGTGAAAAGGTACCATACCTGTATGTGACATGCACTGCAGTGCCAGGCTCATCTCTCTCCCAAATCAAAGCCACTCTGTTCGGGGACTTTTCGACGTGTTGATCCAAGCAATTTACTGTAAAACACGCAGAGATTTAAACAAAGCCTGATCATATGCAAGGTAGTCTCTAAACCTAGCTTGGTCAAGAGTAACAGCAAGCTAGCACAAGCAGAAGCATCACTCATTAGCTTGCTAGCCACACACAGATGTATAACTGTGGAAGGGATAGCTGTTGCAGCTCTGGTAAAGCTATACAACAAATACTGCACTTAATTGGCACAGCTGCCTCAGAGATGGCATCCTCATGAAAGGCCATGGCTGATTCACCTCAGCTTAGCTCCACTGGCTAAGCTTAAACCAGCCCAAATCTTTCCCCTGCTCCCAGAAGGCCAAAGACAAGACACCCTTTTGATGTCCCCAGAGCAGCATTTCACTACATAAATCTGACAGACTGTCTTCTCCAGCTTGCATGTTTAGCACTGCATCATTTGGATTTTCTAATTAAAGCTCACGTGAAACATTCTTATTCCAGGGTATAACAGAAGAGCTGAATCTCAGCTAACTGAAAGTATCTAAAACTTTGAGATTTAGGGCAAACTCAGAGTACAAACCAGACACCTGGGAAACACTAATATGTCTCAAACTGTGTACCACACCTCCTAAAACATAAAGATGTAAGATTACCTTTTAAAGGTGCATCTTCCCCCCCCCCCAACACCTTGAGGACTTAAGGAGAGCACTCACCCTGGGGAAATTTATAGCATCCACCCAAGAAACCTGCCTGAATGTCCAGTAGCAACTTGTCTGATGGTCAAAGAGTATCCTCATAAAGTACTAATTCCAAGTCTATACAACACTTACTTATTTCATTGTAATATTTCGAAGGCAAATATTTCAATAAACAACTATTAAAAAACAGTCAGGGATGCTGCTGTAAAATTGCTGAGTTTCAGATCATATGTCCTGGAAAAATTAATATTGGTGAGAAAGGATTTCACTTTTTTCCACATAAATCAAGTGCAACAAAAGCTGTGCACTGCAGTCACTTTTGGCTGTTCTGTGATCACACCACCACATGGAGGGTGGGAATGAGACCCTAAAGGTGCAGAGAGAGAGAAATCCCATAGTTTATGACAGAATTCAACACATTTCATTACAAGTGTTAATCTCAAAAATTTGAAAAAACATTCTTCAGCTGTTTAAAGCCTTTTCTTTTTTAATGTAAAATCCTGCAGCAATACTATAAAATTAAAGGAGATAAAGCCATTTCTTAGGCCATCACAGTAGAATACAACAGGTTAAAAACTCTAATGGGAAATGCTTTAAGAAGTTATACACTGGTTTCCTCTACTGCACATCCATAGGTAATTGGATGTGCTGCAGCTTGGTCCAGATGACATGTAGCAACTGCCACCTCCAAGGTCCTTGAAGCAACACCCTCACACATTGTGCCATGCTACAGCAAATCACATTAAGGGGCACTCATTGCCCAAACAGCATTTCTTACTTGTGAGCAGCCACACTGGCCTTCAGGGGGAATTTCTGCTGCAGAAAGGCCTAGCTGAGCCAAGTGAGAGCTTAAGCTCTGTGAACCAGCAGGTGAACCACGGCCAAATGCTATTATTTCCTTCCTGATCTTAGGCTTACAAGAGCCTTTTGATCATTTTACAATATCAAACTTAGTGACCTTCTCCTTACTACTGTACCCTAGTGGTTTCTCCATACATTGTTTTGCTTCCTTGACAATGCTCAGAAACAATTCATTTCAGTCAGACATGCTCTCAAGAATGAGTCCTGGTTGGAAGCACAGTAGTTTGCCAGGTTATTCCCTGGCCAGGAGTTACAGTACAGTAAACCCAGAAGCACTGAAGTCCTCAGGTTCCCCAAATCCTACTACAAGGTCTCTCTGCACAAAAAACATCAGATGACTCAGTTGTGTGTGGTCCAGCTGTGCTGGGAGAAGGGCACACAAAGATGTTCTGAATCAGGTAACTGAACTGTTGCCATGTTTCTGTAGCCAGCGCTCAAATCAAGAGATCAAGGGACAAAAACAGAGCCTCCTAACAGAAAAACAGCCACTCGGCTATGGCAGAATACTGTCTTCGTGCTTGAAAAGAAAGCCAGCAATAGCAAACCTGTTTACTTCTGTGCAGCTGCTTCAGAGGCCTGTGATTTCTTTTTACGTATGCAAAGAACACTAAGTGGTATTTAGTACTTGCCGAAGAACCAGACTCACAGCATGATGTAAAAACAGGCCCAGCAATACATGGATTTCAGAGACCTGACTCACGTGGGATCCAGAAGGTGTTGATTCCATGCTACAGACGAAAGAAACAGATCACTGAAAGCCTCTGTGCTCAGATAAGATCTTCCTTTCAATAGGAATTAATGAAAACAAAAGTCTGGCTAAAATTCTCTGACTGCTGGGTGCTGGAAGCAAGGCTGTACACGCATCTCCATCAACCTGGGATTCACTGCTGGAAATCATCCCCTGGGAGGAGATGCTACCTTAAGTTCTCTGGAAGACCTGAGGAGGGTTTCCCCTTTTGCTGTGAAAAAATGGCCAGAGGTGGTACAGTTGCTGCCCTACTGAACCAGTGATTCGAGCACTCTCTCAGAAATGGGAAATGAAGGTCAGAAATGTATATTCCCGTTAAAAGACTTCACCACTGAGTTGTACCCTAGACAGGGCTGGGGCTCACTCCCACTGAATGAATCATGGCCACAGCACAAAAGAATTTTCAAGGCAGATAAGACCAGGACAACACTCAAAGGTTCATGGTAAGCGGTGAAGTTGGAGGAAAAGACCAAGATCCTCGTTTAAAAGAGAAAAAACCCTGCAGCTTCCACCATAAAAGACGGCAGTTCGCACCACCCCCCACCTGCGGATCACCCTGAGCCCCCCACGGGCCCGGGCACCCCCTGGACGCCAGGGCCAAAGCCTGCAGAGCTGAAGCCGGGGCATCCCCACGGGCACGACGATGGGGCTGCGGACGGGGCACCGCAGTTC
>NW_008661638.1:906-1179 GCF_000695815.1 Acanthisitta chloris | reverse complement strand
ACTCCCCTGGAGTTCCCAGTTTCCCTGGAGTGCAGATGACCCTGGAAATGGAGATTTCCTGGCCAGGGTGCACGCCAGTGGCCCGTTTCCCCTCTTTAGCTTCCTTGGAATTTGCCTTTCCCGGCCGGGCCTGGGTGCCCCCTGCTTGCTACCGGCCTTTTCCCCCCTCCTCGCCCTGCGCTAGCTGCGCTCCCTTCCTCTCCCTCTTTTCCTTTGTTTGCCATCTCGCTCCCTGTCTCTGACGCGTACGCCACTCCATCCAAATGCAATAGT
>NW_008661638.1:0-858 GCF_000695815.1 Acanthisitta chloris | reverse complement strand
TTTAACTGCAACCAACTGGAGTTTTGGCTGGTGGAGGAATTTGGGGTTCGGGCTGTCCCGGCTCAGCACTGATGGGAAGGGCAGAGCATGGGAATGGGTGGGAGAAGCGGGGAGGCAGCCTGAAAGGGGACTGAATGCCAGTACAATGAACCCGAGCTGGGGGTGCTCAGGGGCAGAGGGGCAAGTCGAAATACTTACCAACCTCAAAGGCAAGAGGGAGAAAAAAAAAATACGGAACCCTAGGGAATGATGGTACCACTGTGCTTGGGGTCTTTCCCTGCCTCTGGTGACAGCGCTGTTGCCCTTGTCCCGCTCGGGGCTGGGGCTGTCGGTGTGAGTGCTGTGTACTCCACTAAAAGCCAGCCAGACCACCTGGGTGGAGTGTGGGATGGCCCCCCTTGCAGCCCAGCATCCCTCTCCAGGGTGCCCCAAAGTGTTCCCAGTCACGCACCCAGCTTCTTTGGGTGTGCCTGTCCCCCATGGGGCTGTGCGGTGACAGCTTGCAGAGCTTTGGAAGGCACGGCCCCATGGGGATTGCACAGAGGGAACCCCGTGTCCCCACAGGGCAGAGCCACTTTGGCTGTACTCGCTGGACGCCTGAGCCCACCCGAGTACCATGGCACAGCTCATCCCACCCAGGCATACAGCTCCTTGGGGATGCAGGGGGCTTCCCACCACAGGCCTCCTCCCAGATCCTGCCGGAGCCTCCCCGGGGAGGGTGCTGCCTCGGGAGAGGAGCCTGGGCCCGGGGAATGATGGTTCCAGGAGGGGCAGTGGGTTGTGCAGGGGGCACTGCGCGCCGTGCCATGCCGGGGTGTGTGTGTGGCTTGCTGGAGGCAGCTTGGCGGTCTCTGCTCA
>NW_008661637.1:6599-7847 GCF_000695815.1 Acanthisitta chloris | reverse complement strand
AGACATCTGTCTCTCAAACCGAGACACATCCCTTGAGTGGGAACTAGGTTTCACAGTTTTGGAGCAAAAGTCTTTGGGCCTGAAGTGGGGAATGTGTAGTGGGAATAGAAGCCTTATAGCTGGGATGTCACTGGGATGATGTGATGCTGCTAGTGGTGATGGGACAAGCTAGAGCTGAGGCTTGCCTTCACTGAAACTCTGCCCACACTGCCTGTGCCCACAATCACCCTGTAATTGTTCTAGAGAAAGAAATAATTGCTCCTGTAGGACAGGGAGGGATGTTTAAATGAGTCAATTCACCTCCTGTTGGATATGGACGTTGTCCTGTGTGTTGACCCAGGAGACAGGCAACAGAGTGGCCTTGTGGGGATGGGGCAGGCAGAAGCAGCACCCCATGGCTGCAATAGTTTCTTCTTTCAAAATCCAGTTTTACTTTCTCCTGTTTGAGATGTTCTGCTGCATGGAAACTTCGAAGTTTCATGTTTGGTCTATCTGGGATTGTGTGTTTGTGTGCAGCTGGGACATCTGCCTTTCCAAGGGGACGGGTAATCTTGGATTTGTCTAATGCTCAGGGGATGTTGTCAAGTCAGGAGAGGAATTCAAACCAGAATGTGAAGGCTAGAACAGATGCATTTGGTGTGGTTTTTACATTTTATTTTATATTATTTTTAGTTTTAATTTGGTGTAAGTGCCCTTCTTGCAACCCTTTGTCAGTCTTCTGTGTGCTGATCTTTTTTCCTGAGCCCTTCCTGCAGAACACAAATGCTGTTTTACTAATGGCATCATTGTCTCCCAAATCACCTCTTGAGAGTCAAAATTCAGAGGGTGATGGAGATGTTTTTTCCTTCATCCTTCAAGCTTCTGTCTTCCCTACATTTCTAGGGGAGGTTGTATATGTCATATAGAGAATGGTTTTCCAGGGAGTTGCTGTGTGGTGTAAATAAGAGGCTGCAGTGCTGGAAGATCTGGAGAGCCAAAATGTCAGTATTTTAGCTGGACAGATGAAATTACAAGGAAACAAGGAGGAAAACATATCTGACTGTCCATCCTGTACCTTTCATTTTGTATATATGAAAAAGTAAACCTCCTTTTATTTGGGATTTCTCAGAGATGTGTTTTGAACCAATTTCAATTTAGGGGACTGCAAGATCATAGAACCATAGAATTTAAGGGTTAGAATGGACTTACAGATCATCCAGCCCCAACCCCCTGCCCTGGGCAGGGACACCTCCTCACTAGATCAGGTTG
>NW_008661637.1:0-6139 GCF_000695815.1 Acanthisitta chloris | reverse complement strand
ATGATTCCCTTGGCTTTCTGGGCTGAGCTCACACTGCAGCTCATGCTGAGCTTACTCCCAAATCTTTCTCCTCACTGCTGATTTCAATTCCTCTCCCACCCAAGCTGTAGGTCTTCAGAGACAAAATCTATACATCAGTATCAAGTAACTCACCATACAAGTGTGTGTCCAAGGTTGGCCATATGGGTGTCCTGGGAGGAGCAGAGCCTCATGTCAAATTACATGTCAAAATACCTGGAAATTATTGCAATGAGATGAAAGAAATTTAAGAAGTTTTTCCTTTGAGGATGGTGAAACACTGGCACAGGTTGCCCAGAGAAGCTGTGGCTATTCCATGCCTGGGCGTGTTCCAGGCCAGGTTGGATGGGGCTTGGAGCAACCTGGGCTGGTGGAAGGTGTCCCTGCCAGGGCAGGAGGTGGAACTGGTTGGTATTTGAGGTCCTTCCAAGCCAAACCATTTTATCACTGTAAGAAGGTGCTAGAGAGTCCTTCCCTCCAGGAAATCCATTCTGTGCTGTCCCATTGCTAAGCAGTTTGAGGTCTGTATGAGTGTTTACTCCCTGCTTCAGATATTTTAATTAAGTTTATTTATTCCAGCTTTGTGTCTTGCTCACTGGTGCCATTCTCTGTGTGTCTAATGCCTCCTTTCCAACAAACCTTAGTGCTGGAATTTTTTAATTACAGCTGGTAAAATGTTGCTTATTTAAACCCTCAGTAATAAATTTGTTTTCCTTCAGTTGCTCAGCAATGAAAGGGATGCAGAGGTGGCCTGGGGGCCTTTCCAGCACATCCCTCTGGTTGGAAAGTGCTGAAATAAAATGTCCTATAACTTTAACTGTAAGTCAACCCCCCCCACCCTTGGAATTAAGCATGCATGAGTGGTGTTCCAAGAGGGGTTTTTTTACGCACGAGTTCTGGAGATGTGAGGGATAGCTATACAGGTTGATTATTCCAATTACTTTTTTCTAATAAGGTTGAAAACCCAGTCTGGTGGAGAGGTTGCTCTGCAATTAAAGGTGGATTTTGGTGGTGCTGTTTGGGCATAGTGGTGCCTGGTGGGGAGGATGGCTGAGTGCTGAAGTGGTGGGAGATATGGTGTGCACCCTGAGTTTTGGTCAGGGCTTGTGTCACTGCAATTACAGCTGAAAAGCAGCCACTGCTTTTTAAGATTTCCAGCTGAAAGCCATGGTATCCTGTGGCTGCATCCCTACACCACCACCCTGTACTCTCCCTGGACCATTTTTGGATGCAATCATGTAACAGAAGATGGTCACTGCACTGGGGAGTGAACATGCTTATGACTTTGCCTAAAGCATCACAAGGCTATGTTGTACATGGAGGACAGTGGAAACCCAGAGTGAAAGGCCATTTTTAACCATGTGTTTAAACCCAAAGGTTTTTTCAACTATTTTTTGGCAATCAGGTGTATGTGGTGTATACTGTGCGTGTTTTGAATCCAGCTGATTTTCATCAAGGTGCTTACATGGAGCTCAGATGGCTAATGGGATGGTGAAGGCAAAGTTACACCACAGCACTGCTCAAGGTTTTGATTAATTGAGAATTACATGAGAGAAGGGTAATTAATGCCTATCAACAGGGATTTGCAGAAAGTAGCCTGGAAGGATTTCACTTTTGCAGCCTGACAGGTTGTTTGGTGCAAGTCATGCTAGAGAGACACTTGGCCCCTGCATGGGTCTCTTAATTAACAAAAAGCAAAAGGCCAAGTCTGTACAACTCCAGTAACCCTTACTGGAATGAAAAACAAGTGGCTGCATGGCTGAGTTAGGACCATGAGGCTTATCCTGATTCCCTTTAGGCACTGCGTCAAGGATTTTTTCATGCTCCTATGCAATGTGACAATTTTTAAAATCAATTACTTGTGAGAAGACATGAATAGCACTAGGAGAGCTGAGTCAGGTGGGTGGTGCTGGAGTGTGGCTGTGAGCATCCCATGGGTGCTGGAGCCAGGGGACATGCTTGGGAAGGGGGTGTTGAGCCCTATTCACCAAACTGCTGATGCCTGCAGCTCTTCCAGAAGGATCTGCAAGTCAGGTACATCATTGTCTGGATCAGCTTTAGACCAGACTCTTTGTGCTTCCCCAGGGACTCTGCAGGGACTTAGGTGGGTTGTCAAGCATCCTTCCTTTTTTATTTTCCAGTGGATGGGTGGTGATGGTAAGCATATTGTAGAGCAAATGGTGAGCATCTTGCAGGGCTGAGTCAAACCTGATAGAAGAGAAACTTGGTGCTAGCTGTGGGGTGGTGATCCCCAGCTTGATGGACCCCAGGAACTGGGTAGACGATTCCCAGACTCATCTCTTAAGTGCTGCTCAACATTAAGTTTTGAAGGGGTTTGCCAGGGTTTGCTAAATCCTTTCATGGAGCATGTGCTTTAAATCCAGTACTTCCAGAGGGGAAGATTCCTGCCTCGTACTCCATGATTTCATCAGTCTCCTGTCTGCATCCTCGCAGCATCTCCACTGCCAGCTCCCATCCTTCGCCAGTGCTGCTTCAGAGCATCCAAAGGCAAAAGGCTCCTGTGCCCAGCCTGATCCAAGGCTGGCAAGGCACCACAGACAGACCTCAAGTGCTGCCAGCTCCAATTAACCAGGCACAAGTCTCCTCCTGGAATGTCTCAGGCCCCTGATAGCTTTGTTAGCGGCTGCTCAAGTTTGTTAGCAGCAGTGCGGACAATAACGCACATCCCTGCAGGTGAAGGGTTGTTGACCCTGGCAGAGAGGTTTGGTTTTGTTGATTCTTCAAGAGTAGAGGAGCAAAGTGAAAACACAAGAGTTATTGCACTGCAACAAATTGAGCAAATCCTGGTCTCACAGCCTATGAGGGAATCACTCCCCAACCCTGGAGGAACTGCTTTTTTCACCCCAAATTCAGACCAGATTATTTGTTTGCACTGTCCCCAAGCACCTGGGCCTTCATCTGTTTTTGCAACATCTAATTACTTACTGCAAGAGGAATTTTGCAGTTAGAGTAGGGCTCTGTGTGTGTGTGTGCTCAATACCTTGACGCTGAACTTGTCACTCTTAATTAAACCTGCAGTAACGAGCAGCGATGAGATGCCACAGAAGTGGCAAGGGAGAGGATAGGAATACATGACTTGGCTGTTAGTTACATGTAAGACTATTGATTAGTCTTGGAAATCATCCTGAAAATCATGCTTAATTAGAGCCTTCAAGTGTAACCCCAGTATTTCCACCCTGGTGTCAGGGCTTGCCTGCAGCCCCACTCTGCTCAGTGCCAGTTGTGCATCTGCCTTTGGTGACATAAAGTTGGTTCAGTGATGAGCTGAAGCCTTTTAAATGCCCCTTCATTAGAAATGCTGCAGATGCTGCTTGTCCAAGTACTGCTCAGCTGCTGTGACACTTTATGCAAATCATCATTTGAGTTAATTTGGGCAGGAGAATGAAATTCCACAAGGAGAAATGGAGCAGATTTAGTGCCGGTGGGAGATGTAAAGCTATCCATCAGCATGACAGCTCTTCACAGGGAGGAAAGTGTCCCCATACCTTGCAGGCATCAGCAGAGCACATGCTTTACCAGCTCAGATCCAGGGACTCCTGCAGCACCCTGGGATGGAGAGATGCTCCCAAAAATGTAGGAGCCCTGCCTTGATGGGAGCATGGTCTGAGTGTGCATTTGTGTGCTTTTCCTGGGTCTGTCTCTGTGCACGAGGATAACAGGCAATGTGACGTGGAGTGGGTTATGCTCATCTGCCTTGGCTCAGCTGTTTGGATTTGTGTGTTTTTACCAGCCCTGGGATACACATGAGTTGCTTGTTCTCATATTGAGGAATTAGAGATGCTCCTGCAGCGTGCCACTCTCCTTTCCTTTGCATTTAACACTCTCTGCAGGTTAAGACTTGCATTCCATACCTCAAAATGGGATTTTTTTGAGCTTTTAAAGAAGTAAAACACTGATTTATTTTTCCCCCCATCCCTTGAGCATAATGTTGTAGTGTGTGTAAGTTGAAATGTTGATATGCCAGCCATAACCTTCCCTTTCAGTGTTTCTGAGAGGGTTTAGGGTGAGGAAGAAGTTGGGTCTTTGCCTAGCAGAGGTCCTTGTTGTCAGTGGATGCCCTCTGGGCTTGTGCTGGGGATGCTGAATTTGTGTGTGGCTTCCCAGCATTGAGATGTGCAACAGTGTGGCATCCCTGCTTGCTCTGTACCAAGCAGCAAACCCTCTACAATCCCCTCCTGTCCCTTGTGAGGGTTTGCCAGCTGGTGGTACCAGCTCAAGCAGAGAATCCAGTCCAGGGTGAGACACAGGGGTCAGCAGGTTCTGGAGTCATGGCATGGCACAGGGAGCACTGACCTAAATATGGGCTTTGCTTGTCTGTCAGGCAGGAAAGAAATCACTCCTGGGATGAAAAATCTCATCTAGAGGATGGGAAAGGAAAGGTTATGGTTTGCCATCTGCCTTAGTGTTCAATATTGTAAATAATAATGCAAAAGGTAATGATGCACAGGTCCTTTGGTAGGGAGGTTTCTGCCCTGCTGCCAGAGCTCCTCGCCTGTGTCTTGCTGCATCACGGGCGAAGCAGATTTTTCTCCTGAGTCACTGCCAAGTGGGGCAGAAGGGAATTTTAAGGCTGCAAAACACCCAGGGGAGCCGTGGAGCTGGTGCCTTTCCATGCCCTGCTCCTGCCAGTACCCTTTGAGCAGCTCTTGCCAGCACTGATAAGCACAGTGGTTTGCACAAACACATTTTGCCACAGCTAAATAGCTCCATAAATAACCACCTGTTACTCACAGGGGGATGTGAGATCTTGCTGCGTTGGGCATAATGCCAGTGGATGGACAAAACCATGTGTGCTGGTGACCCTAGTACAGCCCAGGGCTGCACGCCCTGTACAAATTAATGAGGAGAAGTTCGTTTGATTTAGGGCAGAGCTGGAGGGAGATGCTGTAAGCATCCACACAGTAAAGTATGCAAGGAAAGTCCTCTGGGTTTCTTTCTGCAAGAGCCTCTTTAAATGATCTCTGTGGAGTGATCTTTAATAGTGGTTTAAAAAAGAAAGCAGGGGAAAGAAAAACGACATCCAGACTGTCTGGTATGACCACTTTTAAATTGAAGTAGAGCTTGTGCTTTGCTCTTCTTACTTGGGAAAAGCACAGTTTGGGGAGACTTTAATTTCAGTAATAAACAGCTGGTGAGGGCTGAAGGGTAGTTACTGGGCTGTTTCAGTGTAAGCTGTTTATCCATTCATGTGCTGTAGGTAGAAGTATAAATATTCTCGGGAAGCTGAAGCTCATGCTGGTTTTGCTTTTGTATGTATTTTTGTCGTCTTCTGAAGCATCCAGCGATGCTGGATCATGTTATGCCTTAGAACAATATGGAGTGAGGTTGGCAATGAGCCTACTTGCAGAGGCTGAAAAGTGGACATGTGCTTGCTTTACAGAGAAAAATATACAGAGATTTGTCCCAATTTCCTCCTCGTTCTGGTTGACATTTGTGTGTTCACCTGCGTTCCCTGGTTTCTACTAAAGTCCTTTCATAAGATTTTCTTAACCTGTGGTGGAAGAACCTTTGCCATGAGGTACTATATCTTGATCTTTATGGCTGGATTCCTAATCATTAGGTGGTTGGTGCTGTTGTCTAGTAACCATGGTGGGGTTAGACTTGATGATCTTGGAGGTCTTTTCCAACCCAGTTGATTCTATGATATGATTCTACTGCACTGCCAGCATTGTGGGTTTTGTGCTGTGCCCTCCCTCTATCTGCAGTCTGTTGGAAGGATGCCCCTGGAAAAATGCCTTTGACTCAGGAGCAATGAAAACTTCCCAGGGTCAGCTATGAGTATTGCCATTCCTGAAATAGCTCAGGGGATTACAACCCAGTAATAATAAAGATGGATTTGGTATTTTCCAGCTTGCCGTGAAGACTTGGAACCAACAAACAGCACAGACGAAACTGAGGGGACTAATTTGTAATATTTCTTTTCTTAACAAAAGATTATACTGTTTTCCTAGTGGATGGAGGATTATACTCTGTCCACACAGAGTTGTAACTCCTTCCATGCAGACCAACATCCCTTCTCACTGCAGTGGAGCATCCACTGAGCACATTGCCTGGAGCTTGCTGGGAGTGCCTTTGGCCAGCACTGAGGGCTCTAAAACAC
>NW_008661636.1:0-2514 GCF_000695815.1 Acanthisitta chloris | reverse complement strand
CTGTGCCCCCACCTGCACACCCATCCCGCCCCTCACCGCAGGCTCCCGCCATCAGCCCGCAGGGAGGCTCTGCAAAGCTTGCTAACTTCCAGCAAAATCGTGCCAGGATCCACCACTTAGAGCCAAATGTATTTAACATAGAATTTCTTAAAGAAACGTATTTGAAGTGTAAGGAGAGACAGAGTACCCACTGTTTGCCTTTCATGAGGGTTTCCTCTAATACTCTCTTACATGGCAAGGAGTTAGATTTTATCTGGCATTCTCTGCACTCCCACTTAAAATACAGAATTGTTGGAAAGAAACCAGACATTTTCCAGGGGTACAAAGGAGAGCAAAGGGGAAAAGGAAGCGCCCTGAGCAACAGATCTCATCAAATGCAGTTTCCTATTAATTTTTTTCTCTTGACAGGTTGATTTTTTGAACTGAATGGTATTAAGACTTTCTGTTACTTCAGTGTACACCTACACAAGTTCCTCTGCTATCCCTTTGTAGTTCCCCTCCTGAAGTCCCCGTAAGAGCTCTGATGTCTCCTAGCAGAAACCAACAGGTTTCTGAGTTGAACCGAAAGACATACAGCTCCACTTTCTTCTACCTCAAATGAATTATTTTATAAAACTTTATTACTTAATTAAGGCTCTTAATTACTTTTGTGACCTCTGTTCTTCTGTCAGTTTTAACTCAAATAAGCTAGCAAGTTAAAAAGTCACTGAGACAAGGACTAGCCCAAGTGAGAGAGCAGATGCCCGAGGAGGCCAAGCAGAGGCCTTGCTACCATGGGAAATGAGGCTGAAATGCTAACTGAGTTCAGTGAGGTTGACAGAGGAGCAAAGAGGATGCACAGCATACTGCAGGAAAGGGCTATGATATCAGAGAGCTTCAATGCATAAGGCAGCTTAGTCCATTATAATAATTTCGCACCAATGATGATCCAGGAGTTGAATCCAAACAAACAGTGCCCTCTGCTTCGTGGTGAGTCATTGCTTCCATCCACAGAGGGTGAGGGGAGGCTTGGAGGGCTTCCTCAGAGGCACGCGCTCCGCAGAGGGTATCGTTCACAAAGCTTTTAGTGCTGCTGCTGCTGCTGCTGCTGCTGGGCTCTCTGAATCACTGGGCTATTTCAGTGGTGCCTGGTGGGATGCAGGTCTTGTGGCACAAGGGTAGTGAAACTTGATGCTTCCTGAGTGCAGCAAGATGCCAAGATGGGGAATCAGCTTTGTCTGAATGTGCTCCAGCAATAAGATTTGCTTGGTCATTATTGCTTTTGGCTGGATACTGGCCATTTCTGCAGCCTCCAAAGTCACCACTGGCCTCTATCACAAGTTCCTTCTCTGATTGCTGCAGTCACCAGGAGTCCAAAATTCATTTCCTTGAAAATTAGAAGCCCCTTTTTGTTTACCTGTGACCTGGCTTTCACCCCCGAGAAGTGCTCTCCGATTCTGGTAAACTCATTTCTTTCTCAGAGGTTTTTGTAGTCATAAAAATACTCTTTCTTCAGCCTATGCTGCTTCTATACTCCGATGACTGCCAAGTGCCAGTGAGTGATGTGCAGCAGCAGCAGCCCTTAGTGCCTGGGTGCCTCAGGTATGCACCTCCTGAGGTGACGAGAGTAGCAAGCACTTCTGATTCATTATTCAGTTTCCATGGTAGTAAAGACAGAAGGTGAGTCACAGTTTTGGAGTCATCATGCCCGGAGCGAGCACCTACCCAACCGTGCAACTCTGGAGCTGCTCACTCTCTTTCCACCTTTCGTTTTACGAGCCTGGGATGTGTTCACGTGGGTGGCTGAGAGTGCACTGCAAGGGCATGAGATCAGGCACACAGACACAGCAGTGTAAGAGTAAACAAGTGCCCATCAACTGGAAAAAAGTAAACTTGAGTCTCATAGACTGGCCATTTTCAGCTCAGTAGCAGCGGGGAATGCTGAGTGTGTGCCTGTAAGGAGCTGAGGGGTAAATATAGCTCTGGATTAGTGATTTCAAGGCTGATGGGCCAAATTTTGAGTATTGATGAATGAAATTCAGTCTTTAGTTCTGCATCCAGAGAGGGCAGGAGGTAACTCAGAAAGGATATTGGAAACATAGTGGCTCATCTGATCAACATGATAATGTATAGTAATGGAGAAAGGGAGAAAAAAATCACTATGCAGCATGAATATATGTATCTATACACATACGTGCATGTTGACAAACACCTTCTTGCTGGTTTCCACCCTGATACTAGTAGCAATTCAAGTGTTTTGGGGAGAGACAGCTGACTGGCCACGACAAAGGGCCAGGGGCTCACAGGTACAGCTGCTTGAGGCGCTGCATGTTTCAGACACACCAGTTCAGGGAGCGGAGAGCTGCACAGGACTGACAATCCTTCTGTCCATTTGGGTGGACTTAGCCATAAAATGCTCTGTGTTTGGTGCCCTGTGCCCGAAACCCTGTCCAGCTCAGTATGGACAAGCAAAACACTGCCGGGATGGTTGTCCCTCCTCGTTTCCCTCTAAGTCATCTCTCCACCTTTTCCCAC
>NW_008661635.1:0-675 GCF_000695815.1 Acanthisitta chloris | reverse complement strand
AATAATTTGTGTATTTCTTGCATGATACGGGTTAATTGATTTGCCAAAGTTGTCAGATGAGGGGTAAAGAAGGAGAGGATAATGGGAAATGAGAGCCCACTAAATGTCCTTCAGGCAACTAGAATGTAACATTCATTTGCCAAAAAGGGTGAAGATTATATAGTTTAGGTGAAGAATCTTGGACTGTGTTATTAGATAAAAAAATCTTTCAGAATTTTTTTCCTGTGTAAGGCTGTGAAACATATAGTTGTGCTGTTCTGTAAGATATTTTCCATTCTGGCAAATTGAAGGAAGGTTTTTGTGGCCCATTTCTGTAGCAAACTGCATGTGTGCTTGATGGTGTGCATACGGGCATAAATAGCATAGTCATAAACAGCTGGTGTACTGTAAAAGAATTACCCACAAAGTAAAGAGTGAGGATTCCTTCAGAGCCCTCATAAATACTCAGTCCTATAAAAACTAGCAAGAGTTGTAAGAACCCATTACCACTGAGTAAACAGACAGTAAAACTTGTAGAATTAATATGTTTGCAAATTGACAGTGTTTGGTTTTCACCTCTAACATCTGAAAGTTTTCCTTCGTTTTATATATAGGTTGATTTAAAGTAAAATTGCATTCAATTAGTTTACATGCACACATTTTTTTAATGTAAGTTTTGTTTGCTAAAATAGAGGC
>NW_008661634.1:0-902 GCF_000695815.1 Acanthisitta chloris | reverse complement strand
TCCTCCTTCTCCTCCTCTTCCTCCTCCCCTCTTTTCCTCCTTCTCCCCCACAGGCAAGGACCAGCCCCTTCTCCCCTTCCTCCTCCTCCTCCTCCCTTTCCTCCTCCTCCTCCTCCTCCTCCTCCTCCTCCTCCTCCTCCTCCTCCTCCTCCTCCTCCTCCTCCTCCTCCTCCTCCTCCTCCTCCTCCTCCTCCTCCTCCTCCTCCTCCTCCTCCTCCTCCTCCTCCTCCTCCTCCTCCTCCTCCTCCTCCTCCTCCTCCTCCTCCTCCTCCTCCTCCTCCTCCTCCTCCTCCTCCTCCTCCTCCTCCTCCTCCTCCTCCTCCTCCTCCTCCTCCTCCTCCTCCTTCTCCTCCTCTCCTGCTCCTGCCCATCCCGTGGAGCAGGATGTGGCACGAGGCTCGGAAACACGAGCGGAAGCTGCGGGGGATGATGGTCGACTACAAGAAACGCGCAGAGAGGAGGAGAGAGTACTACGAGAAGATCGTGAGTGGGGCACACACCAGTTTGGGGGGGCACACACCAGTTTGGGTTAGCCCTGGACCGGTTTGAGAGGTCCCTGGACCAGTTTGGGGGGGGCACACACCAGTTTGGGACGGCCCTGGATCAGTTTGAGAGGTCCCTGGACCAGTTTGGGGGGGCACACACCAGTTTGAGACGGCCCTGGACCGGTTTGAGAGGTCCCTGGACCAGTTTGAGGGGTCCCAGGACCAGTTTGGGTTGGCCCTGGGCCGGTTTGGGTGGTCCTGGACCAGTTTGGGGGGACACAGACTAGTCTGGGAGGGGTCTGGACCAGTTAGGGTTAGCCCTGGACCAGTTTGGGTGGTCCTGGCCCAGTTTGGGGTGGCCCAGGACCAGTTTGAGGGGTCTCTGACCCGGTTTGGGCTGTCCCTGGCCCAGTTTGG
>NW_008661633.1:345-6043 GCF_000695815.1 Acanthisitta chloris | reverse complement strand
CTACGCAGCCTGGCAGGGCCGCGTGGAGCCGGTGCGGGTGCTGCTCCGCGCCGCCGCCTCCGTCAACATGGCATCGTTGGATGGGCAGATCCCACTGCACCTCTCCGCGCAGTACGGCCACTACGAGGTGGTAAGTGAGAGCCCAGTGTCACCCCTGTGCCCAGCCCGGGGCTCTCTGGGGGTACAAACCCCGTTGTGCTGGGTGGGAGGGAGGAGGAGCCTGGGGTGGTGCTGAGCCTCTGTACCGTGCTGCTCCCCCACAGTCGGAGATGCTGCTGCAGCACCAGTCCAACCCCTGTCTCATCAACAAGGCAAAGAAAACCCCTCTGGACCTGGCCTGCGAGTTTGGGAGGCTGAAGGTGGGTGCTGGGGAGTCTGCCCTGTGCTGGTTGTTTCTACAGGGGCAGTTTGGAGCTGGCTGGCTCCTTTAGGAGAAAAGTACTGGGTTTGACCATGACTGCTCTCCCCCCACCGCAAGACTCAAAGCCTGGCAGGCAGCACCTGCCTCCTCCCATGGCCAGACAAGGCCAGATCCTGAACCTGGGAGCTGGGAGTTTTGCTCCTGACCTCATAGCAGGGCAGCGTCAGGCTGGGAGAGAAGCCAGAAGTCCTGGCTCCTGGTTCTCCACAGCCTCTCCCCGCCCACCCCAGCTTTGCTCCTGGTTAAGCATAGATAGGTTGAGCTGGCTAATCCCAGCAAGGCTTGAGCATTCAGCCCTGCTCAGCTGCTCCAGGTCCCCAGCACAGCTCGTGGGGACAGGGCCACCCTGTGCTCTGGGAGACCCTGGCCCAGCCAGTACCACCAGGCTGGGCTGGAGCACGGCCAGCCAGACTGTTCCGTGCCCCACCAGGAGGGGACCAGGGGGATATTTCCATTTTTGGAGTATCTATAATGTCTGCAGCTGTAAACAGGGCAGTAAAAATAACTCCTCTGTGCCTCTGGGTTGCCCTGAGACATTGAGAGTCGCTCTGGGCTGGGAAGAGTGGAGGGTTTTAGGGCTTGGTCTGAAAAGCTCGATTATGGGAAGACTATTTCTAGCTGGTGTGACCTTTTACATCCCCTCACGACAGTGTGGCCGTGCCAAGCACTCTCTGGCTTTGGCCAGGCCCTGGGGCTGTGGATGGAGGGGAGAGCAGTGGGATGGGAAGTGGTGGGCTGGCCCCAAGGGTGAGCCCCTCTCTGGGAGGGTGCAGGTGAGGGCACCTGTACCCTGCTGCTCACCTGTGTCCTGTGCAGGTGGCCCAGCTGCTGCTAAACAGCCATCTGTGCGTTGCCCTCCTGGAGGGACAGTCCAAGGATGCCACTGACCCCAACTACACCACACCACTGCACCTGGCAGCCAAGAATGGGCACAAGGAGATCATCAGGTAACCCCCTGCCAGGTTGGGGCACTGCCCTATCCTGGAAAAACCCATAATGGCTTCAGTCCCACGTTCTCCCAAACCCACCTCCCTGCTGCAGGATCAGCCCCTCATCCCCAAAGCAAGGTGCAAGGTGTTCTCGTCCCCTTCCCATCACAACTCAGCCAATTGCCTGACCCTGATGCCTGTGTCCTGCTGTTCATGCCTCTCCCTCCTTCCTCCCAGGCAGCTGCTGAAGGCTGGGATTGAGATCAACAAGCAGACGAAGACAGGCACAGCCCTGCACGAGGCCGCGCTCTACGGCAAAACAGAGGTGGTGCGGCTGCTGCTGGAGGTGAGTGTGGTGGGGACAGTTCTGCATGGGGGGACAGGCCCCAGGGGTCAGCCATCACCCCTTCCCCTCGGTCCCTCCTGTGGGTCCAGCAGCAGCTGGGGGGTCTGGCTATGACCGCGTCCCCTCCTGGGCAGGGCGGTGTCGACGTGAACATCAGGAACACCTACAATCAAACGGCACTGGACATCGTCAACCAGTTCACCACCTCACACGCCAGCAAGGACATCAAGCAGCTGCTGAGAGGTGAGGTGGGAACAGAGCTGAGAGCAGCTTCTTCCCCCTGGGACCTGCCTGGGGTCCCAGTGCTCCTCATGAGCAGCCTAAACCAGCCCATGAGCACCAGCATCCCAGTCCTGAGTCTTATGTGTCCCCGTCCTACCCATGGGAAATACGTGGGGATCGAGTCCTTCCTGCAGTATTAATGTTTTCTTTACCTCTTTCCTCGCTCTTGCTTTCTCCCTCTGCCTTCCCTGAACTGCTCTCTTTCCTCCCTGCGTCCTGGCACCCTCTTTCTTCCCTCTGTCCCTTGCCTTCAGAGGCATCAGGAATCCTGAAGGTCCGAGCTTTGAAGGATTTTTGGAACCTCCATGACCCAACTGCTCTCAACGTCCGAGCAGGAGACGTCATCACGGTGAGGAGGCTCCCTGCTCCCTGTCCTCCTGCTCCACCATGGCCCTGGGGACCAACTGCATCCCTCTTGTCCCTGTGGCAGGTCCTGGAGCAGCATCCGGATGGGCGATGGAAGGGGCACATCCATGATGCTCAGAAAGGCACCGACCGAGTCGGGTACTTCCCCCCCTCCATTGCAGAGGTCATCAGCAAGAGAACAGGTCAGTATCCATCCTGAGCACAATCCCTGTGTGAAACCTTCCCAGCATTCCCAGCACCTCCTAGGACAGGTCCCCACCACCCTGGCTAGGGTCCCCACCCCCCTGGCTAGCTAGGGGGGAGGAGAAGGACTCGGGTGGGCACAGGAGGGTGTGCCACCAGTGGGGGTTGATGCTCAGCTATCCCCACCCTGCGCTGCCACCCGCACGAGCTCTGACCACGCGTGTTTTGTCTTTGAATGCAGGCATGGTTGTCCCCTGGGCCCCCCCCCCGGCGGGCTGCAGCTCCTCCCCGACGAGTGTCCTCACCAGGCAGCCCCGAGCGGCCACCTCACCCTAACCCGGACGGCCCCGGGCCCTGACAGCTCAGGTCAGGGCAGCAGCTGGGCACCTTCCCCTGTCCCCAGCCCTGCCTGGGGCATGGGGACGTGGGGGAAGGTTCTCCTTCATCCTCTCAGTGGGGAAGCAGCCAGATGAGAGGGAGCAGATACAGGGAAAGGGAGTTTAGGGGAGCCCATAGAGCAGCCCTTTGGCTCTCCGTGTCCTCAGCCAGGCTGCATCCCTGAGTCCCCTCCACGCGTCCCTTGACCAGGCCCCCCATGACCAGCTGAGGTCACCCTGTCTGTGTGGTGCATGCTGGGAGGTGGGAGGGAACTGGTGCATCGTCTGTGGCCGGAGGGATCTCGTGGGAGTCTGTTTTTTACTGGCATCACTGTGTTGGCACACGGGACCTCTGTGCCCTGTGTCAGCTCCAATCCTGGGGCATTGCTGATGGGTCTTCTTGCCTGCCCTGAGCAGCAGGAGACAGGAACAGTGTGGGCAGCGAGGGCAGCATCGGCAGCATCCGAAGCGCCGGCAGTGGCCAGAGCACCGAGGGCACCAATGGGCAGAGCACCAGCATCCTCATCGAGAATGCCAGGGTAGGTGCCAGCCCTCACTCCCTCATGCTGCTCCCTGGGCCAGCTCAGGCTGGAGATGGAGCCCCAGACCCTTCCCTGTCCCCCCCAATCCCTCCTTTCAAAGGAAGAGCATCTGGAGCTGAACTTCCTCCACCAAACACCTACTTGCTTCCAGGACTCAGCGGGGAGATGCTCCTGGGGGGTCCTCACTTGCCCCCCAAAGCGCAATTGGCCTTTTTGAGTGGAGCTAGAGGCTGTGGTTGGTACCACACAGCATCTCCACTGTGTCCTGTGTCATCTGGGAGGAGAAGAATGGCAGTGGGCCAAACCCTGCCCAGATCTCTTGCTGGGGATTAGCCCTTTGCAGGGTGAAGCTGTGCCCAGCAGCCCAGCGTGGGGACCTCTCTCTGCTCCTGGGGGTGCAACAGAGCTTGTCTCTGGCGTGGGGTCCCAACTCCACTCACTCCTCTTCTCCCACAGCCACTGCCCTCCACTGGTGATGACCTCCAGCAACACCTTTCGGGATCGGAGCCTCGCAATGGGCAGTTGACCACCCCAGCAGGTGAGGACTGTCCCAACTCCATGAGGCCTTGGAGACAGTGTTGCCCTGGCCCTGGGGGCTGCTCGCTGCTCAAGTGCCCCCGTGACAGTTCTCTCTCCTCCCTGCCAGGGCCACAGAGCATCCAGACCCCAGGCAGCTGCCCCCCTGGGGACAGGGTCTTCTCCCACCAGTTCTTGCGTCCTGAGCAGCTCCTTGAGGGGAAGGTAACTGGGACAGCTGGGGAATGGTGTGCTGGGTGAGAGGGCCATGTTTGGGTCTCTCAGCCCAGCTCTCACTTCACTGGGGATACAGGGAACTGGGTCTTGAGGTCACTGGGGACAGGTGGGTCCTGTCCAAGGAGATCCTGGAGCAGCCAGGTATTTCCAGCCCCTGCAGCCACCGTCACAGGCTGTTCTGTGTCCCATCCTCTCCCCAGGATGCAGAAGCCATTTACAACTGGCTGAGAGAGTTCCAGCTGGAGTCATACACTGCCAACTTCCTCAACGCCGGCTACGATGTCCCCACCATCAGCCGCATGACCCCGGAGGTAAGGCAGATCCTTCACCACCCCAGCCAGCACCCCCTGAGCTGCTGGCAGCAGATACCCACTGCCCTCTGCTCCCTGAGCCACTGCTGACCATGGCCACACTCTGCTCCTGTTAGGATCTGACAGCCATCGGTGTGACTAAGCCAGGCCACAGGAAAAAGATCTCCACGGAGATTGGGCAGCTCAGCATCGCCGAGTGGCTGCCCAGCTACATCCCGGTGAGTCCCTGGCACTGGGGCTTTGGTCACCCTCTTTTTCCAGGTCTTTTCTCAGAGCTCTCACCCCAAGACAGGACAGGAGGGGGGCTATAAGTAAATACATGCTGCAATGCCTTTGACTGTGTCAATGCAGTCAGAGAGGCCCTAAAATTGAGGTCTCCTGGGCAGGACCAGGGAGGGGGATGGATGAAGGTGCTGCCTGTGCCTCGATGCTCACTGCAGCATCTCTGTGCTCTTCCCAGGCTGACCTGATGGACTGGCTCAGTGCCATTGGGTTGCCCCAGTACCACAAAAAGCTGGTGAACAATGGCTACGACTCCATCACCATCGTGACAGATCTGACGTGGGAGGATCTGCAAGAGATTGGCATCAACAAGCTGGGTGAGTCCCTCCTGCCACGCTGGGGTAGCCCTGGGCAGCCAAGTTTCCCACCCAGGTCCCCATGCCCTGTTCTCCCTCGGGCTGGGAGGTGCAGGCATGTCCTGAGCACCTGGAAAGGGCAGTTCATGGCTGTCCCTAAGGACTCTCCTTGGCAGGCTGGAGCTGGCCCAAGCCAGGTAGATGCCAGCAGTAGTTTGTCTCCTCCCATAGGCAGAGTTTGGATAACCTGGAGGCCTTTGCCCTGGTTGGTGACGTGACCATGACTCTTGGCCAGGAAACAAAGGCCTTGGGGGCCAGACCCAACCTAATGTCCCTTTCCTTCCCACAGGCCACCAGAAGAAGATCATGTTGGCTGTCAAGAAGCTCAGAGACCTCCGCAAAAGCCTCAACCAAGCAGAAGCAACTCTGGCAAGACGCAAAGTCCCTGGTTCCCTGGACATTGTCACCATCGAGTCACTGGAGAACGGGGAGTGCCAGTCCCCACACACCCCCAAAATGACAACCTTCCAGGACAGTGAGCTCAGCTACGAGCTCCAGACAGCCATGTCCAACAGCTGCCATGAGACACTTGGCATCAAGAGCAGCCAGG
>NW_008661633.1:0-330 GCF_000695815.1 Acanthisitta chloris | reverse complement strand
GAGCATCGGGGTGCGGTCGCGGGGCTCGGGGCACTCGCAGGACAACGTGCTGTCGCGGCGCCTCTCCAGCCCCTCGCAGGAGAGCTTGGGCAGTGGGGAGAGCAGCAGCAGCAGTGGGCAGTCCTGTGCCCCACCGCGCAGCAAGGAGAGCCCGGCCAGCCTGCCAGGCCAGCCCAGCTCTGAGCCCTACGGGAAGCTCATGTCCCCCGAGGGGCTGAACGGCTACGCCAACAGCGGTGGGGGCAGCCCTCTCAAGGAGAGGAACCTGCCCGAGGGCACGGAGCAGTACGCCCGGCCCGCGGCTCAGAAAGGAGCTGGGACTCCTGCGGT
>NW_008661632.1:28152-29854 GCF_000695815.1 Acanthisitta chloris | reverse complement strand
GTGTCCCGCCAGGGTCGCCGCGGGTGGCAGAGCCCCCGAAGCCCTGGCACCGACCCCGAAACTGCCCCGAAGCGTTCTAAGCTCGGAGGGTCTGGTCAATCTGTCTCCGCCAAGCACTGACACACGGATTTAACGGGCTGCCCCGAGCAGCTGTGGCTGCTCCGGCCCTGGGAGTGTCCCAGGCTGGATGGGGCTTGGAGCCACCTGGGCCGGTGGAAGGTGTCAGGGGTGGGACTGGATCAGCTTTAAGGTTCCTTTCCACCCAAACCATTCCGCAATTCTGTCTCCATCCTGGAGCTGTGTTTGTGCTGATCTGCTGCCCGCAGTGTGTCTGATAAAACCAGGGTGCTGTGACCTCCTGTGGAGAGCGAGGTGAGGGATGAGGGGCTTTCCTTCAGGAGACCTTCTCTCCTGCTGCAGGCTCTCCAGTACCAGGGCTTTAGTGCATGGCTGTGCATGAAAGTGCAGTGCTGATACTTGGGTGAGAAAATTAACTTTTGAGATGAGAGTGTGGAAGTATTAGGCATTGTTGTGATGCTCACATGGAAGAGAAGTTCTCCAAGGCTGAGAGCACAGAGCTGTGCACTGTTCCGTTTTCTTCTTCCCCTTGGCCAAAGGAGACTGTTCCTTATTGCGTGGTAAAGAATTTCTGAGTGTTGTTGTTTGAATGTTCTTGTGGCTTGTCCGTGATTCTGAGTCCCAGCAGGACTCCAGGCAGCTCTGCCAGGTGAGCAGAGCAGTGCCCAGGCTCCTCTGCAGCCCTGTGCTGCCCAGCCCTGGTCCGTGGGCACTGCAGGGGGCGAGTGAAGTCCTGCCTGAGCAGATATTTGCTCCAAAAGATAGTAAAGCCTTGTTCTGGCACCGTGCCACCCTGAGGCTTCCTTGTAGCAAGCTTTGGAAGACTTGTTGTCAAGTTCTTAGGTGAAAAACCTCTCATAAATATCCTACAGTCTGGCACCTTCTTGTTACAATGTGTATAAAGCACCGGCTACAATATCTACCTAAGGGAAAGGCAGTTCAGGCAGGTGAGATGTCACACACTTTCTCTCCACCTTTCCCTTGCAGGGGGAGGGAACCTGCAGCCCCTCAGCCCCCCTGTTCCAGCTGGAAATAGCAGCCTAGCTGGGTGCCGCGGCTGGCGTTCAGTGCTGGAGCAGTGTTTGAGGAAGTCTGGAATTCTGCTATTTTCAGCAGTTCCTTGTCAAAAACAAAGCCAAAGCAAACCTGCTGTGTTGTTCTCCTGCAGCTGAAAAGCAGCCGCTGCAGGTGGGGGAGCTGATCGAGCCCCAGCGCCAGCGTGGTGCCAGGGCTGGGCTGGCAGGTGGAGCAGCAGGGCATGGGGCTCACCCGGGGCTCTGTGCCTGCCTGGCCCCCAAACTCTGTTTCTGGTTCCCAGCATCTGGCTGGAAGCTGCTCCTGCAGGCAGCAGACTGCGAGGGAAGTGCGTGGAGGGTCCCTCAGGTGCAGAATGGAGAGCAGAAGGGGCACACGGTCAGTGGCACTGCCTTCTCACGGAGCCCTCACGCTCTTGGCTGGCACCCAGTGTAGCTCTCCAGGCTGGGTGTGCATCTCTGCTTCTCCAGCATCCCCCATTCCCCTGGAATGGTACCGAGTCAGGAGTCAAATCCCTCCACCTCCCACCCGTCCCGATGGGCGTATCTCCGGCTTTAGTGAGTTCTCCAGGGCAGGTTTGGGGGGTATG
>NW_008661632.1:8579-28010 GCF_000695815.1 Acanthisitta chloris | reverse complement strand
TGGTGGCTGCTGCTGCTTCCTGCGCTCAGGTGTGCAAGGGCTGCAGTGTGTCTCATAGCCAACTGGGATGGTCAGGGTGGTCATTACTGGGGTGGTTAGTCCTAGCTAGATCTGTTGCTTCAGTGCATTGACAGCTCTAACCTCTGATTTTTTACCTATTGCTCTGGGCTTGGCCAGCTGGGATTGAGCTCTTCCCTGGTGTCACCCTGTGGGTGCTCCAGGTGTGCCTCCAGCTGCGGGTTGGGGTTTCTGTGGGGGTCGAGCTGCAGTTCAGTGGTCACTGCTCTTCGCCTGAGCTGTGTCCCCTCCTGTGTTCTGTCAGCCAGGGCAGGGATCCTGGGCCCTGTGGAGCTGGGGAGGCAGGATGGGTGTTTCAGGAGCAGACATACGCTGTGCTTGTGTAGTTTCTGGATTTCATTTTGATCGCTGAGCATATCTGCTTCTAATTGGAGCGGAACATGTGAGATGCCTTTAAAAACACTAGTGCTAAAGACCTGGGAGGATGCAGGTCTTCAGCTGCCCAGTGGAAAGTGGAAACACCTGAAAGTCATTGTCTCTGCCAGTGCTAATCATCACCTGTAGCTGTGTGTGCCCAGTACCACCTTTCTCTGCCTTTTCTGATGGATTGCTCTTGTTTTCTTCAGGCGTTCTAGCTGGAATCCCTCGTGCTCTGAGGAGCAGAATGACTGTCTCACAGCTCTGTTTTGAGGAGAGGGCATAGAAGCTCTGCTGTCACTGCACTCTCCCCAGGTAAGAAAGGTTTCTAGGGCAGGTGTGAGTTATCAGTTATTGTCTTTCTTCCACAGCTTCCCATGGATGTAATAGTCACTGACTCTATTTCTCAGCCTTCCTGCACTGGGAGAAGTACAGGGTGGTCCACATGTGGCACTCAGGTGTGGCAGCTGCCAGGGACCAGCACAGTTAAGGCTGTAGAACTACAACTTGTGCCATCCCATTGTTCTGTGCCTGGTAACTTCGTTTCTGGCTGTGGGTGATTCTAGACTGACTGGTCTGTCCTGAGACTCCTTGTTGTGGAAGTCCCTGATCCTCTCCTGCAGGGGTGCAGGAACTCCTGGTGCAGCATGCAAAGTCAGAAAGGGAAGCAAGATCTCAGCTAAATCTCATAATATGTTAAGGGGCAGGAATGGACCTTGGAGATCAATCCAACCCCAACCCCTGCCCTGGGCAGGGACACTTCCCACCAGAGCAGGTTGCTCAAGGCTCATCCAACCTGGCTGTGAACACTGCCAGGGTTGGGGCAGCCACAGCCTCCCTGGGCAACCTGTGCCAGTGTCTCACCATCCTCACAGCAAAAATCTTCTGCTTAAGATCTAAGCTAAATTTCCCTCTCCCAATTTCTCCCCATTGCTCCTTGTCCTGTCCCTGCAGTTCCTAACCAAGAGACCCTCTGCAGCTTCCCTGGATCCTCAGTCCCTTGGATGAGGGTTGTCCTGCTCTGTCTGTGCTCTCTGGGAATGTTCCTGCCCAGCCTAGGTATCTGGTGGGCTAGTCATGTTCCAGCCTTGGTTGCAAGTCCCGTGGCTCTGGGATCAGGTGTCTGACAGCAGCCTGGGCTTCCTGGGCAGTGCCTGGCCCTGCTCTGCTCACTGCTGTCGGGGCTGGATGCTCTGGGACGTGTTCTGTCCGTGCTGACTGGCTCACGTGGACTGACTCTCAGAACCAGCCAGATTCCTAAAGATCCAGCAACCCCTGAGCTTTGCTCCTTGGGTAACATGAGCCTCTGCCGAGCAACTGATTGCACAACCCTTTTCCTACAAACATTCCCTGTTCTCAGGCACTACAACTTTTCCAAGCCCTTTTCCCTTCTCCCTTGCTGAATTTTTACTGTGCAATGCATTTGGGCAGTTTTGGAGGCAGAATCTGTTGCTGTTTGCATTTGAATTCATGTTTCACCTCCTTTTTTGGGCTTCAGATGTCAGGGACAGGTTGTCATGCTGTGGAGTTGGGTGCTGTGCCTGCTGAGCAGGGTGCAATCAGCACAGCCTTCCAGCCCTTTGTGTTCCTGATGCTCACAGAGGGGGTGAGCAGGAGCAATGCAGAAAACAGTCTGAAAGCCTTTTTTTAATGGTGTGTGTGCTACCTTGTGACGCTGGTTGTGATGCATGTTTGGGGGTTAGAACCCTGGCAGGAGAGTGTGAGGGAGGAATCCTGATGAGAACAGTGAGAGGTGGCTGGGAGCAGCACAGTGCTAGGGATGGAGCTGCTGCTGCTGCCTGCAGCTCCTGCCTGGGTTCAGCTGGAGGGGTGGGCACCCTGGCAGTGGGATGTGATTGCCAGCTTAGCATCAGGCACGTTCTCTCAGCGTGCTGCTTCTTTTTCTTCTGTCAGGGAGTTAACAACTAAATGCTACTTTGTGCACAAAAGCACTTAAAATGCTGAGATATGGGAAGCTGTGGAAGCTTCCAGCCAGGAGGATTTTGCCTAATGATTGCAAATGTAGTGTAGGAAAAGGGAATGGGGGAAGAATGGCCATGTAAGCTTTGTAAGGCTGCTCAGACAAGCTCCTTCTCCAGAGTATGATTGATTGTGGCTTTGCATCTGGTTTGTGCTTTAAGTATTGTGAGTTTTGTTGGAGGTCTGAGCAGAATTTACTGCAGCAGTACTGGGAAGCAGCACAGGATGCTGCTGTGTGCTGGGCACAGCTGGGCTGGGGCTGCAGGGACTTGCCCCTTGTCTCTGCCACTTCCTAAGCAGTTGTTCCACCTAATATATGTCCTTCTCTCTGTGAGGAACAGTTAAGGCTTCCAGTAAGGTCTGTAAAAATTGCTTAGAACGTGTTGTGCTGTTTGTTGTGGGGGATCTAAAATTTCCCAATTTCTCTCTGTTCCAGGTGTGTAGGAAAAATGGTGCAGAAATACCAGTCCCCAGTGCGAGTCTACAAATACCCCTTTGAGCTCGTCATGGCAGTAAGTAGCAGTCAGGGCTTCCCTGCTCCAGGGGCTGAGGGCTGCAGATGTGGGCCAGGGAGGTGGGACACTGGCTGCAACAGCCTCTTGGGGTCACTGAGGAACCAGGGCTAAGCTCGTCTTTTGTCCTCTATTTGCCCCTGAAAAATAAGAATCAGTATCTCAGTATTTTGAGGGGCAGTTTAGCCATTAAAAGGGAAAAATAACCCAACGAAACCTAACCCTGTGTAACTGCTCTGTCACAGGAAGAGCTGTGCCATTCAGGCAGGCAGGGGCAGTTTGTGGCCAGACACCTCCTTTGCCTCTTGCCACCAAATGCCACTCAGTTCAGAATCTCTCTAGATGTGATCTCAGTCAGCATTGTAGGAGTCTAAATCATACTGAGCTTTTTGATTTGGTTGAAAGCTAGAAATCTCTGGAGAATTCTTCCCTGTTCACTCTGTGGTTGAACTGCTGGGAGACCTCTCTCCAGACCCTGTGGTTCCACCAGGGGCTTGAATTGAAGGTCAATTCTGTGATTGAAGGGCAGTGGTGGTGCAGAAGGCTGTGGTGCCCATGCCTTGGGCAGACTTCAAAGACATGGGTGATATTCTGGACTTTGTCACAGCTAGGTGTGAGTAAATACCCTTCTGGAAGGTTTGCATTTCAAGGGCAGCCCTGAGCATTTGGGATTTATCTGAGATACTTAGGGAAGGAATCTTGCAAGGCTTTGTTTTGTAATCTCTTGGGCATTGCAGTCTACCACAAGGAACCTCCAGGCTTGGTATTTGCCACTTTCAACCTACTGCTTCCTCCATTGTCTCTTCCTGCAGAACAGGGACACCAGTTTGTTTAGTCTGTTGGAGACCAAGAGTGAAGATGGAAAGCTGTCTTTGCAGGCAGTTGGCATCATTCCCAGGAATGAAAGTGAGGGCCTACCTTATGTTCCTCTTCACAATGTTGCCTCTTCTACATTCCTGGGAAACAAATGCCCTAACGTCTGTTTTACTCAAACCAGCCTCCAGTCTTCTATTCCAACACAGTTTGTTTGCTCCCCAGTGTGAATGATGGACCCCAAAGGTAGCAGCAGCTCCTCAGCTGAAGGTGTTGCTGTTCCCTTTGCTGTCTGATCATACAAATGAACGTTTCTCTGGTGGCAGTTAAGCTCCCTCCCAAGTTCACACCTCTCACCCCGTTTTGGTTCCTCCCTCCAGATTTGCCACATCAGTTAAACAGCTAAACCAGAGCCAGAAGTTCCCTGACCAGTCTGGGACTGATATTAGTGGTGGTGAAGCTTTCCTGGCCACGTTCTTTGTTCTCTCAGTGCATCCTGTGTATGAACAAGCCACTAGTACTTGTGGTGAAGGTGTGGGTGGCCTTTGCTCCATGCATACCTCTCCACATTCCTGTTGTCTCCATTAGCAGGATAAACCTACCACCAGATGCTCCTCAATCCCTTGGCTGCTAGCACAGGAGTGCTGCCCTGAGACAAATGCTTGGTAAGCCTGTTAGCAGCATTCCTGAAGGCTTGGGGCTTATGGGTTTAGCCTTCAAGTGGTTTGGTTCTATTTGCTTTCAGTTTTTCAACAAAACAGGATAAAATTCCCTGGGATTTCAGGGCTGGGATTGTAAACGTCATCCTTTAGTTGCGCAGCAAACCTTAGCAAAGGTATTAGTCCTCTTTCTCGTGAAGAAATTTCCTGTCCAGAATCACCCCGGGGACTGTGCAGGGGTGTTGGGAGCTGAACATAGCCCCCCAATCCCCCCGTGCCCTGGGTGAGCTGTGTGCTCACGGCAGGGTGTCCCACGGAGTGCTGGATGGAGCCTTCCTTCTGTGGAGGCAGAGAGGAGCCCACGGCACTGTCAGCTGCTGCAAGTTCTGCAGGGAGAGTGGGTGTGCAGTGGAGCTGTTTTGCTCCTCAGCACGTGGCATTGCTGTTAATCTGCTTCAACAGAAATCTGACAGCAGCTTCCTCAGCTCTGGGAACCTGATATTCAGCTCTTTCATCTCTCCCTCAAGTGCTTTGTGGGAGCCTTTGGAGCGCTAGGGAAGCAGAGGGCGTGGGGTGACCCCAGACACCCTTTGTTTCACAGATCTCTAGCATCCTTCAGCCTGATCACTTGTGCCTAATTGCTCCTCTCTATAACGGGGAGGCTCATACCTCACGACATAGCCTGAACGGACCACGGGAAGCCACTTAGGAGCAGTATTGTTCCCACAGAACCTCAGATGTTTGGACCCTACACACAGAAAATTGTGTGAGCTTTGCCCACATCAGAGTGTGAGGGAGAGGGCTGTTCCAGCCACATGGGGCAAACCCTTCCCTGCTGCCTGCCCTGCCTGCACAGGAGGTGTCTGCATTGTGCAGCCATGGTGCAGGATTTGCCCCAGGGAGGTGTGTGCTCGTGCCCAGGCTGTGCCTGCCCTGTGAGCTGGTGCCTCGCTGAGAATCCCCTCGGTGTTGTGTCTGCACAGCTGTCTCTGCTCTGCTCTGCTGCTCACTCATGCTCCTGCAGCTTGTGCTCAGGCTGCTGCAGGCAGGAGATTGGATGTGTGTTCCAAGTCCTTGGAAGGATATTCCCCTTCTTGGTCTCTTTGCCTGTGCATCTGAGGAAGTAAAAAGGAATCAGCTTAACAAGTCTTTTCTGGTCATTTGGGAGTTCTGTTTCTTTTTCTTCTGAAGCATATTTAAACCAAGGTTTGTTTTTCCACAGCTTTCCAAGTTCGCAGTAGTAATTTTCCCCTGCTTTGTTCCTAACTTGGGCCACATTAATGGATCAAAAATACTGAGCCCTTCAAATTATAACCAGTGCTATAACCTTTTTCCCTTATACTTGAAAAGAACCTTGTCTTTTGTTGTGCTTTGTTATCTTGTCATATTTTCCCTTTCCCTTTTATCTCTTTTCTTTGTGTGTCTCCTTTGAAATGGAGCTGTTCTCTCAAATGGATTGTCCATCCCTCTCTGGGCCTGCTCTTGTCTTCTCCTCAATTAGATCAGCAGGTCTGACATTGCATGTGTCTTCTGATTTTCTCTTACAGCCAAGAAAATCCCCAAGGATAAACTTACTCTTTGTTTTCTTTGTGTAGTAGTTGTAAATAGAAAGCTAAAAGGTTTGTTGTTCGGGCATTTTTTTAATGAAATGAGGGGAAAATCCCTAAGGAGAGACAGTTCTGCCATAGCTCAGGAGTGCAGACTAACTGATGGAAGTGTTTCTGAGCCTTCTGTGCTGTGTGGGGTGAGTGAATCCAAAAGGCACAGTAGAGCAGGAAGCAGCTGAGAGAGATTGCATGTTTAATGGTATGTGCAATGAGTTATGAGGTTGGATGAGGGTTTTAGCTGGAAGGTTTAGCTCTGGGAGCGATAGGGAGTGGTATTCCCATTGTTTCAGTAGTGCCTCAGCCCATTGTGCTTACACTTGGCCCTTTTCACACTCTGTGGGATTTGCTGAAATGCCTCGGGCAGTCCCTGAAGTGGCAGGTCTGGAGTAACTGCTCAGGGACTTTGCAGGCTCTGCTGTGTGTGAGGGGCAGTTTGAGCTGCTGCAGTAGAAGTGTGAATGAGAAACCCCTGACAGCACTTCTGGCAATGGTTTGCTCTTCTTGACACTGGTTCTGCCCCCAGAGGTGTTTGGGCACTGAACAGCTCCCAGGGCAGTGGGCACAGCCCCAAGCCTGACAGAGCTCAGGGAGTGTTTGGCCAATGCTCTCAGGCACAGGGTGGATTGTTGGGGTGTCTGTGCAGGGACAGGAGTTGGACTGGTGATCCTTGGGGGTCCCTTCCAGCTCAGGATGTTCTGTGATTCTGTGATGTGCTTCATGTTCAGCTCATATTGCTACTAAGAGCAATTTAAGGTTTCTGCTGCAGGGAGGGTCTTTCTACACTGTTGTTTCAAAATCTGTCTTGGTTTTGGAAAAACCCAACACAGCTCAGGGCTTTGGAAGTCAGCAGCAGCTCCTGGTGTGCTGGCACTCTGTGCTTCAGACCAAAGTGCTGTGCAGCCCCGCATGTGCACGATGTGAGTCAGTGCTGCTTTCTGCTTGACCTCATTTCTTGGCACTGCCCATGGCGTGTGCTGACACATATCTGAGCAGCTGAGAGCCTGAGCTCCTGGAAACACATGCAAGAACAGCGTTGGGGCGTGCTGGGCCAGTGGTGCTCCTCAGGCTGCTGCTACCTGCAGCATTAGTTTGGCTCTTCTCTGGGTGCTGCTTATCTCCAGCATCACTTGGGCTCTCCAACAGACCTGTGACAGCTCATGACTTCCCTGGGTCTGCAGGTGAAAGTTTGGTCAGCTGAGGTCCTGGGATGCCACATGGACTTCCAAGCAGCTCTGTGACTCTCTTTGCTGGGTTTGGCAGCAATTCAGTGTTCATGGAATGGTTTGGGTTGGAAGGGATCTCAAAGCTCATCTCATCCCACTCCTGCCATGGGCAGGGACACCTTCCACCAGCCCAGGTTGCTCCAAGCCCTGTCCAACCTGGCCTGGAACACTCCCAGGGATGGAGCAGCCACAGCTGCTCTGGGCAACCTGTGCCAGTGCCTCAGCACCTCACAGGGAGGAATTACTGCCCAATATCCCATCTGTCCCTGCCCTCTGGCAGTGGGAAGCCATTCCCTGTGTCCTGTCCCTCCAGGCCCTCATCAAAGTCCCTCTCCAGCTCCTCTAGTGTTCTCTCACTTAGCTGATCTGGAGTTCTTTATTTCACAGGTAGGACGAAGTAGGAAATGAGTGATGTATAGTTCTGTCTCTGCTCAGCCTGGTTTGAGTGTCGGGGTGCTAACAATCTGGGTGACCAATTTAGTTCTGCTACAAATGTTGCAGGTTTATTTAAAGTCAGAAATTCTTTCTCCTGGAGTAAGCAACAGAAATATTCCTTCTCCATTGTCTTTCCTCTCTCATCCTGCAACACCAGGTCCTATCCCATTAAAGTGAACATCTGTGTTCCTGGTGTGGGATGTGTTTCCCACATTCCTGTCCTTTCTGGAGCAGTCCTGATGGTTGTCACTGGACTTGGCCAGTCCTCCCTCCTGTCCCTGGGTTATCCCCCAGCACATCAGCCTTTGCTGCACTGGCTGTTTACACCCTGGCACAGCTGCTCTGCAGCCCCTGCACTTCTGCTTCTCCAGCAGCTGAGGATACAGCCCCTGGTTCCATACAAGGGTCAAACATCCAGTGCAGCTCAAAGCCAAGCACAGCACTGTTTTCCCAGTCGGCCCAGCAGTCTGTGCTGGCAGTGCTGGGAGGTTCTGCACACAGACCAACCGAACACAGCCCCTTGCTGCTTTAGCTGTTGGGTTCAGCTGCAGGAGAAGGAGCTCTGACTGCCTGAGTTCAGGTCCTGACAGCCAAAATTGCTTTCCATATGCTTTTTCAAACTCTTCTGTTTGTGCCATTTCAGCATCAGCATGTGTTGTGTCAAAGATGTTAAAGTACCTTTATTTAATGACTTCTTCCTGTTGCCTTTAGCAGATTGGCTGTATGAAGAGGCTCCTTAACTCCTGCTGAGTTGGGAGTGCTCTCCTTCCTCATGCTGTGCTGTCTGACAGGGTTTGGTATTTCACTGACTGGTGTGGTGAAGCTTTTGCAGCAGCCCCTGAGCCCCTTTTGCTGGGAGGGCCCCACAGCTGCAGTGTGCACTGGTGCCAGGGGATGGGGGTGAGAGCAGTGTGTGAGCAGACTGATGTCCGCACGGATCACTTCACATCTGTGAGTTTGTTTGGAGTGACAGGTTCACTGTCTGTTCACAGCCCATCCAGGGCTCCAAGGCTGCTGCTGTCTTGCTGTGTAAGCTGTGCAGATTGGCTGTCTAGGGCAGCTCCAGTGCCACATCTCAGTGCCTACAGCACAGATGCACCACAGAGTGTGTTTTGGGGGGTCCTGTACGCTGAGTTGTGATTACAGGCTGGAATATTCCATCTGGAGCTTCAAGTTGTTGTCACTATTCCAGTTGTAAATCAATGGAAGTAGAATCTTAACTGAAACATTTGATGCTGGCTCATAGCCTCTGCTCTCAAGTGTGAGCTCTGGAAGCAGCAGAGCAGTGGCTGGAGCAGCTCCTGGCAGCAGGGATGCCTCTGGAGCAGCAGAGGTGGTGCAGAGGGCTGTGTGGAGCAGCTGGAGGGGTCAGAGTGGAGCTCGAAGTGCAGGAGTGCCAGAGGAGAGGTTCCTGCTGCCCACGGTGTCCTTGGGGAGCTGCAGGTGACACGGGGCAGAGCTTGGCAGGAATGGTTCAGGAGCTGGTGGTGGAGGTGGCACCATGTGTGGATTGGAGAGGATTTGCACTCATTTAGAGTCTGTACAGGATAGTCCCTGTTTAATCACCTTCTCCAGCTGTAACTCAGAGGCTTATTGTCTTGAAGGATGAGTTGTGTCTCAAGCTTAATCTGATGGGTGCTGGGCTGGATGAGCTCTGAAGCTGCAGCTCAAGGGCACAGCATGAGGAGACACAACACAGCCAGAGGTATTGGCATTATCTTGTGTTCCAGAGGTGGCAAAAGAACCTTCTCATGTCTGCTGAATGTGTAGGTGCAGAAGACAAATAATAAACCCCTCAGCAGTGCCTAAAAGAGGTGGTAAGTTATAGAATCATCACCAGTTGTAATCAATCATCACCATCTCAACCAGTGTGGATTTTTTTGGACTGCTAAGCACCAGTTTGACCCTGAATCATTGCCAGTTTGTATAAATTCTCACAGCAACTTCTGGCAAGGACAGATTGTCCCTCCAAATGGCCATTTGTGACCTTTGTGCACCAGCCTGTTTGATTTTGGGTCAATCACTGAGCAGTGTGTGATGGACACTCAATTGATGTGTTTCGTCCTTTCAGGTCACCTAAGGTATCTTCCTTGCCTTCCCATTTTGGTTCTCTCTCATTCCACACTGAGCTGTGGCAAATATGTCCAAGCAGCTGGCAGTGCTTCCTGGCTAAGGCACCACTTCCACAGCTTTTTGTAAGGACCAATGCCTTGTGCTGCTCCTCTGCACCACGGAGCTCCTGGTCCCTGGTCAGCCGTGGCCCCAGCAGGGTGGCTTCAATGGGATATTGTTCCCTCCTGGGCAGGAGGTTGGGCATAGCAGTGGCTTCCTGGGGTAGCTTCGTGCAGCTGTAGTGCATGGCTTGGCTTTGGGAGGTTTGCTGTGTCCCTCAGCTGCTGCTCCCTGAATTGGTTCTTTCACCAAAACATGGAGAAATGAGGCTGATTATTGGCTGTGGTCCAGGCAGAGATAACACTGGGGCAATGTTTGTACTGTTGTCCACTGGACTCCTCACTGGCAAATCTTTTTCTTCTCTCCAGCAAAAGCTTGGGGGGGGTTGTCAGACTTTTTCTGCTCCTCTGTGGGTGCTCTGCGAAATGAAGCTCCCTGTTCCCTGCCCTCTGAGATCCCTTTGGTCCCTACCACGCTGCTCCTCGGGTAGTTATTTCGCACTGCTGTGGTTAGGGAGAGGCTGAGAGCTGGGTTATTGTGTCTGGGGAACATATGTGCAGACTGTGCCATTCCCTTCAGCACCAAACCAAGGAGTGGGAGGGACTGTAGGATGGAATTGCTCTTTCCTAGAAGGCACCATCTGAAACTCCCTGAGTCTGGAGAGAGGTATTTATGCATCATTAGAGCTGCTCAGTAGCTGCTTCAAGTGCATCAACTTCCCACTTAAAAGTGCTGAGGGGTCTTTATCTTGCTGCTCATCATCCCTTTCCAAAGATGATGATCTGGGCGTCTGTAGCTCAAAACCTGCTATCACATCTCCTCCTCATTTCCAGTTCCTGAGCACAGATGGACCTTTTCTTCCTCTATCCTGGCAAGCTGCACGTGGCTGGAACGTGACCTTGAGGGATGTCCTGTGTTTGATCATGGAAGTTTGAAGTGGTTTAGTGCAAGGATGAAGTCTTATCCTTGTGGAATATTGACTATAGAAGTTTGTGTGCTTCAAGTGTGTAACAATTTAGTTCCTTCACATGTTCTGCACAAAGTCATTTTGCCCCGTAGCTGAACTTTGGCACTGGTGACAGTCCCTCTCGAGCTGACCTGGCCATCACCCAGGGCTCAGCCTGTTGTCCCTGGAACCTGCAGATCTCCACAGTGCTGTCCCGGGGGAAGCCTGGTCAGTACAAAACCCACAGCTAACCACACTGAGGCTATGGTGGCTGTGCAGTCACTTCAGAGCATCACTTATCAAGTTAGATGCTGAATGTTTTCCTGCCAACAGCTGTTCCAAAATAGCTCAGTGTGTTTCTGCCTGATTTCCTGGGCAGCAGCGGTTAGCACGAAAGCTCCGTGTGTTTACTTTGCTGAAGGAGCTGTGTGCTGGGAGGGACAATCCAAACCTCTTTGTGGGTGAGAGAAGCCTGAAGTCACCTCTCGTAGGTGACTGGAACTGCTGTGCTGGGAGTCAGTGTGCAGCCCCAGGGCTGAGGGGACATTCTCTCCAGGATATTAAGGCATGAAACCGAATCATCCAACAGAAGCTGCTTCTTGGAGCGCGTGGAAAGCACTCTGGTCCCAGCAGACACTGCCCCGAGGTGTGCAGGGGAGCTGGTGGTGGAAGGGGTTTGTTCTGTGCAGTAATTCAGTGCCTACACATCCCTGTTGTTTGGCATTCCTAAGGCCTCGGTTGTGTAATTGATTTCAAGGTCACTTGCTGGAAAAGGCTGCTGAAACCCTTCCAGGAGGAACAGCAGTAGTTGTTAGCGCAGCTCCTGCCTGCTGGCCGAGTTCTGGGGTCCTGTGGGAAGCAGCACTGGCACTGCTGACAAACTGGAGGGGCAGGAACACACCTACACTGGCAACCTCTGCAGCACCTTGGACCTGGGAAGGTGCAGGACTCGGAGACCTCTGCTCCAGAGGGGAAGGGGCTAATCAGGTGAACTAGGAGAGCTGTAGAGGAGGGTGATTTCCCCTTTTCTCTGGGGTTGTGAGGCTTTAGAATGTCACTTTCTGGTTTGGCTCTTGTGGGTTTGGATATTTTTTTCTTATTTGGCAGCTGGCTGACCCTCGGGACAGTCTCTTCTCACAGATGTGAGCTCTGTGCTGCCTCTTGGTGTTTGGCCCCCAGCTCAGGACACTCCTAGCATAGCTTCTCTGGTGTCTCTCAGGCTCTGCTCACCTGCTGACGTTTATCTCTCACAGTGCTGTTTGACCAGTGCAGGTAAAACCACTCTGACACATTTCCCAGGAGATCACAGGGCAAAACCTTGGCCAGAGCACTCCACTGCCCTCACAGTCAGCCACAGGGCTCTTAACTAATTGTTACTTGGTGTGATTAATCCTTTGTCAGCTTCAGTGGCACTAAGGGGCCTTGGTTGGGATGCAGAGACCACTGTAAGCAGTTGGAAATATCCTTGTCCTAGTTTGGGTTCCCTTTCAACATGAGGGAAGATCTGGCACTACTGAAACCTTGAGGTCTTTGACTTTCCTGTGTGTTTTTACTGGTTTGAGCTGGAAATTATGCTTCACTTTTCATTTAGTTTCTTCTTTGTAGAATTTTTTTCATTCCAAGCTGCATGTAAACAATTATTTTTCCTTACATTTATATGCACCCAAAATAATTGGTAATAGTTCTAAGCAAAATATGTTGAAGAATTCAAACAGATCCCAAATCCTTCTGTCTTCACTCTTGTGAAATTTGATGTGTGATTTCAGTCTCAGCACTGCAGAGACTTCAATGGCACTTTGACCTGTTGGTCACAGTCCAGTACAACAAAACCACTGATTCTTGCTAAAACTTTGGGGTAGGAAATCTAAGGAAAGCCAGTTTGGTTTTGGGAGGACACTGGTGGGCCCGAGCCACCACCTCCTGTGGGTAGTTTGGCTGTGAAGAGAGCATGTTCACCTGAGCCTTTGTGGAAATAGCTGTTGCAGAGTGGGTTGTTGGGTGGTTTGTAGGTGAACGAGGCTCTGGCTTGGTGAGAGAGCTCCTGCAGCTCTGCACCTCCGGGGCCTTCTTCACTCTGGCTGGTGTGAGGTGAGCACCGATTCCCCGAGGGGAGCCCAGGCCAGGGCTGGCCAGGGGTTTGCAGGGGCTGCACAAGGGTGAGCTGGCTGTGCTGTCAGTGTTAACCCCAGGGGGGTTTAGAGGGAGGGAGGGAGTGGCCTCTCGGAGCTAGTCATTTTATGGCTGTATTGGATCCCGTTGAAGACTTGGGTCATCGAGGCAGTGGCCATGAGTGCATCCCCACACTGCTGCTGTAGCACAGCAGTGGCACAGTGCTGCTGGTGCTCCTCCTGGGAAGGGAGAGACAGACCCTTGTTCCCAGATACTAGTGGGCACAGAGTTCCTGTGGCAAGGAGCTGAAAGAGCAAGTGCAGGCAGCCAAGGAGTTAAAACAAGCTAACACTAAGTGCTCTGTGCCTTTCCTTTGCCTGGGGTGCTGTGCTGTTCACCCTGGACTCTGAGGAGAAATAACAGCCAGTCTGGCAGTGGCTTGGAGAAATGAGGTGTTTCTGCCCAGCTTCCCTCAGCCTCTGTGGTGGAGCAGAACTGGCCTGTTGTGTGCAGACACTGTTGGCTGGGAGGGTGCTGAGTGCTGTGCTCTCTCCTGCTCTCCTCCAGTTTGATGTCTGCAGGCTGAGGGGTCCCCAGTGCCCCAGGAGCAGCTCTGCAGTGCCTGCTGCAGCGTGGGGCTCCAGCTGTCCTTCATGTGATCCCAGGCATCTTCCCTGCTGTATTTTTAGAGTTGTTGTGCAAAGGAGATTAGCAAAGGACTTAATATCCATGTGGATATGGATTCTTTCTCAAATATGGAAATGTTCCCCCTGTTTAGGTGATGGGTATCCCAGTTATATCACCAGGGCTGTGCGTGGACACGTGCCCCTCTGCCCTGGCCTTCCTCCCTTCTCCAGATGCTGTTGGGCAGCCTGGCAAAGTGGCTGCACTCTGCTAGTCCTCGTCCTGTCTTGGTTTTGCTGGGTTAGTGACAGTCTGTTAGGGAGCCATGTGGCCCTTGAGGAGGGCAGGGTAGCTGGAAGTGTCCTGCAGTGATGCCTGGGGTACATCCATGAGTTCCCATCAGAACACAGTAACCTTCCTAAAGCAGCAAGTGTGCTGGTGTTGGCTGGAGCCAGGTGGATCCGTGGTGGAAACAGGTACCAAGGGATGGCCTGTACTATCTCAGCTGGTTTTTCTGTGATGAGGAGTGAAAAGCATAGGTAGGGGAATATGGGAAAATTTCTGCAAGAGAAGTGGCACAGCAGGCAGTGGCTGGGAGCAGGGTTTAAGGGTCTGTGCCTTTGTTTGTGGCCAGAGCTCCAGCTGGCAGCCTGCTCACGCCTCCCTCCGATAGCAGAGCCACACAAGGGGCTGAAATAGCTTCTTTCCCCTTCGGAGGCCTAGGAGCAGGAGATATGGAATGTGTCCTTAAGTGGCTGAGCTATTTCAGGCCAGGGTGCAGGGGCACCCAGCCTGGCAGCACTTGTGGGGAGCTCAGCACCCTGGGCATGCTGGCAGCCCAGCTCGGCTGTCAGCAGCGCTGGCACATCCTGCCATCCACATCTCAGGAGGAGTCACCGTCTGGTTGTGTCTTCTGGAAAACAGGGAGATGGCAGCAGTGCCAAGAGGTTAGGGTTGGCTGTGGAATGATTGCAAAACAGTCTCATGAGCAAAATGTGGAGCTCTGAGAGTGCAGTGAACAGAGAGCACAGGTCGTCCCGGCACAGCTGCCCTGCAGCTCTGGGACTGCAGCTCACGCAGCAATCACACAGTGCCAGCAGCATCACTGCATGCAGGAGGCTCTGCTGAAACCCGAGGGAAACATTCCATCCTGCAAACATCTTGGAATGCAATAAGAGATGGGGGAGTTAGGGGAGGAGGAGCAATGGTAGGTACTGTTTATGCAAGTGAATTTTGTTCGCTGCAAGTGCCATGGAAAGCTGGATTTCTGCTAGAGCTGAGGCAGAAGCTTTGGGAAAGGACTTTTCAGAGGGATGTGCTAATTAAAACAAGGAAGATTTCATAACCAGGACAGAATTGGTTCAGAAAGGGATAAAGCAAGGCAGAGTGAGGAGCCAGTAATTGGTGGTCTCACCCGTGATAGTTTAGAGCAACTAGAACTGTCTGACACATAACATTTTAAGGCATAGGAGTATTACATACTTTTGCTAGGTTCTTCCTACAGATGATAGTGACCTAGAGATGATACAGTGCAAGTCTTTAGGCAGCAGAAATGAGCAGAGTTGTGCTTGCCTTTGTTAGGCAAGCACTGTTAGGCTCCTGATGTCAAAGTCCCTTCCCAGTGCTCTTGATCAACAGGAGGTGGTTTCCTCTTCCTGTGTGAAAGACAAGTTATGTTAGGACATGCTTAGCTGGTGACAGACATGCTGCTGGCTCTGCTCATAGCTGTTCTGCTGCCACTTGGCCCCTGAGAAGAGTGGAGCCAACCCAGGGGCTGAAGGGCCTCTGCTTTACGGGACTGTGACTCTAAGGGAATGAATCAGTTCAGGAAGAGTTAAAGCTGATCTAGCCAGAAGCTGAAACTGGCTTTGTTTTCACTTCCAGGCGTATGAGAAGCGCTTTCCTACATGCCCAGAGATCCCAGTGTTCCTGGGGAGTGAAATCCTGCATGAATCCAGGAGTGAGGATGGGGCTATACACGTCATTGAGCGCAGCTGCAAGCTGAACGTGGATGCTCCCAGGCTGCTGAAGAAGGCAGGTGGAACCCTGGGGACGGAGGCCTGGCTTTGGTGGCTGGCTCAGATGAAGGCTCCTAAAGTTACTCTTTCTCTCTCTTTTTTTTTCTCCCCTTCCTGTTGGTACTTCACCCTCTGCAGATTGCTGGGGTGGAGTATGTCTTCTTCATCCAGAAGAACACCGTGAACTGGAAGGAGCGAACTCTGCGCATTGAGGCTCACAATGAGACCTTCGCAAACCGTGTCGTGGTCCATGAGACATGCAGCTACTCCGTGAGTGCTTTGCTGTCTGTCTCTGAGGGAGGTGCTGGGTCCTGCACACAGACAGGCTGGAGGGGCTTGGGTAGATCAGGCTCTTCTGAAACTCTGGACTGCAGTGTCCTGTGATGAGACACCCTTGGACAGGAAAGGCTGTTGGGGCCTGGGCCGTGGGAGTGTTCTAGTGCTTTGGAGAGGGACTTGGGACAAGGGATGGAGGGACAGGACACAGGGAATGGCTTCCCACTGCCAGAGGGCAGGGACAGATGGGATGTTGGGGAGGAACTCTTGGCTGTGAGGGTGGTGAGGCACTGGCACAGGTTGACAGAGAAGCTGTGGCTGCTCCATCCCTGGGAGTGTTCCAGGACTGGTTGGATGAGGCTTAGAGCAATTTGAGCTGGTGGGAGGTGTCCCTGCCCATGGCAGGGGGTGGAATGAGATGAGCTTTGAGGTCCTTTCAACCCAAACCATTTCAGGATTCTATGGTTTCATAAGGCTTGAGGAACCTTTTTAGGCTGACTGTGATTCTCTGATTGGAATGAGAGTAGCAAACACAGTTGGTGCTGCAGAGCTGCTGGCATTCCCTGAGTTTCTTTTTGGTTGAAAAGCAAGTTAACAGAAGCATCCAGAGCTTGGGCATGTACACAAATCTTGATATTTTTTATGGTGAGGGCGAGAGGGAGGTCTAGCAGTTAAATAAATGCAAGTTTTAGCACCTTGCCGTGATCTTCATGCTCTAAAGATCTGGAGAGAGGACTCGAGCCTTCTTTGTGCTTGGGATGTCTCACTTTGGCTGTGCCTTTGGCACAGTGTGTGTCTCACTGTAGCTGTGCTTAGGGCTCTCATCATGCAATAGCCTCAGCTGTTTCTGGAGGCAATCAGATACTGCTTTTTGTTCCTTAAACAAAAGGCCAGATCCTGTTACTTACCTGCCCTTTGGCAACTGGACAACAGCTCAGCTTCTTGGGTGTGAGCAGGCTGGAAGGAGCTTCGAGCAAGAGGAGGAGTTGCAAAGCTGTTGTTTGGCTGGTGAGGCTGTTCCTGAGCCAGAGGTCACTTAATGGCTATGTGAGGCTGCCTAAAAACTGCAGCAAATCAAAGTTCCATCATCATCAAAGGTGCTGAGAGCTCTAAGACTGTCCCAGGTCAGCTCTGGGCTCACTCAGGCACTGTTCACTTGCTGATTTTGGCTGTGCTGCCTCTGACTTGTGTCCTTGGGCAGGAAATGTCAGCATCTGGGCCACGAGGGGAGAGCTCTTCCTGGAGCAGGGTGGGAGCTGCTGGCTGCATCCTCAAGATGGTTCCCTGCTCTATTTTTACCAGTTCCCTTTTCCCTGCCAGAGTGCACAGGAAGAAGTTTATTCTCATCTTTCCTTTTCTGCAGTGTTCTCAGGGGCAACTTGGAGAAACATGATCCTCCTCTCAGAATTATTTAATATCTCCCTGGGGGAATTTGTGTCCTTTCTTGGATCTTTGTGTGGCTGGAATTGGGTTTCTTTCACGTTGGTTTGTGAACAGCAGCACTTGTAGAGAGAAGGCAGAGCCCTCTGAGGAAAGGGTTAAGTTTAAAAGAGGAAAAGCTATATAGGTTTTTTCCATATATAGAGCAAGTGAAGGGAAATGGCTGGAGAGGAAAGGTGTGTGCTGAAGAGGCAGTGGGACAACTCCCTGCCATGCCAGGTCTCCTGTGCCCGGGGGAAGGCTGCCATTAGTGGCTGAGTGTCCCATCCAAAACTAGAAAAACCCTGTTTTGCAGTTTTCCTCTTGGCAGGTGTAGGAGCTTTAATTGCATGCTCCACCATGCCATGCCTTTCTTTCCATAGGGAGATCTGCTTTCCAGTGGGCAGTTTCACTGCTATTTTAGTGCAGCTTTTGCTGCTGCTATTACCTTTCAGTTCTGCTGGGGCAGAGGTGGTTTTAACCCTGACTTCCTCGTGCGTGTGCAGAATGTTGGGTTCACAGACACCCACGTGTCAGTTCGTGCTGTGGTTCTGTTCCTCTGGGAGAGCTCACCAGGCTGTCCAACATGGGCCTGTTGGAGGTTGAACAGAGCCAGTGTGGTGCCAGGGGCAAGGGCCCTGCCCCTCCCTGAGCCACCTGTCCCACCCAACCTGTGTGTCCCTTTGGGTGCAGGTTCACCCTGAGAACGAGGACTGGACGTGCTTTGAGCAATCAGCATCGCTCGACATCAAGTCCTTTTTTGGCTTTGAAAGCACAGTGGAAAAAATTGCCATGAAGCAATACACATCCAACATCAAACGGGTAAGATGGGCCATAACCCCCCCAAATCCAACACCTGCTCTGTGTGTCCCTCTAGTTTTTTGTCTGTGTGTAGCCCCAGGGCAGTTCGACTCCCTTGCTCGTGGCTCTGACATCCCTCAGTTGGGCAAAGGCAGAAAAAGGCAGTGTGCAAGGAGCAAAAACAATCTGCTGGCTAGAATGTGCGTGCAGGGCTGGAGCAGGCTGTGCCAGAGGAGGGTGGCAGTGGATGCTGTGGGTGCCAGGCTCCTCAGACACTGAGGACACTGTTCTCGTGCAGGAAGTGAAGGTTCTGGGTGCAAATCAGCACTGCCTCCCCAGCAGCTTGGGCAGAGGCTCTTCCTTTCAGTGGGCTGTTCCCCTGGCTGCAGAGGAACTCAGCAGCTATGTGGTGGTTTGGGAGCAGGAGAACAGGATGGCAGTTCTGAGAGTAGCTGGAATTTGCCTGGCCAGTGTTGGAACTCACCATTCCTACGGGGCTTTCATGCTGAAGGTGCAAGAGTATCATGCAGTGGAAGGAGACAGTCTCCCTCCTTGTTCTCTCTGGCAGCATTAGCCACCTGTCCTGAGCCAGCCCCTGCACCTTGCTGGCCCCAGAACCCTCTTTCCTAATGGGCTTTCTCCCCTTCAGGGCAAGGAGGTGATTGAGCACTACCTGAAGGAGCTGATCTCCCAGGGCATCACGTCCATCCCGCGCTGGAGCCCGCCTGGGGTGGACAGGCAGGAGGAGCAACCCGTGGCCATAGGCCGTGGGGCTGGTGGCATCCTGCAGGATCCTCCTGGGAGCCCCACGGAGCAGCCTGGGAGCCCCTGCCCTGCTGCAGAGCCTGGGAGCCCTGACGGTACGCAGTGCCCGGCTGAGCGGCTGCTGGCACCACCAGTGCCTCCAGCAGCACTGACTAACGAGTGTGTTTTTACTGGCACCAGGCTTTTCTGCTGGACTGTGGGTGAGGAAGAGGGAAAGTTCTTTTTTTTCAAGAAAAACAAACACTGGAACTTTTTTTAGTCTAAATTTGAATAGCTAAGAAAAACTGCACAGGCAGTATGTGAGCTTAGAAAAAAATTGGGGTTGGACTGCTCTTTAAGGTATTTTAGACTTTGAACTGGAGAAGCTTAAAGATGTCTTGAGCACACTGGAATTTAAGTATAGTGAAATACTTTGTCTGTTTCAAAATTCATATTCTTGGGGACTGGTTTGGATGGGTTTTGCCCCTTTACCAGGCCAAGACAAACTTGCAGAATGTTGCCTAATGCATTTCTCCCACAAAATGCCTCACTCAGGTTTATCATTCCTTGTGGGGCAGGTGATATCTTCCAGACTAAATAAAATACTTCTCTGACAAAATGGAATAGGAGAGGAGCCTTTGGATTTAGAACTGGGGTA
>NW_008661632.1:5763-8545 GCF_000695815.1 Acanthisitta chloris | reverse complement strand
AGCTCTTGTTTTGGAAAAAGCTTGGAATTTGAAGGATCAGTGGTTCTGGTCTCACCTGACCTTCTCTGGTAGCTTCCCTGCATTGGAATCCATCTGGAAACAGATCAAGGCCCACAGAGGAGCTGCCTATGAGAAGTGCTAGAAGTTAACCCAAGAGTGGTGGACCCTACCTAGCAGCAGGGGAGAGTAGCTCTTGTTCTTCTCCCCACATCCCTGTTTAGCTTCGCTGGGCCTGCTCCCTGCTTCCCAGCCCTGGGAATTCAATGGGTTGTCACACTTCCAAGAGCAATCTCTGCGTTATCCTGCCGGAGCAGCTCGGGGCCGATGGAACATTAGTGCTCTGAGACAGCGACACGAGCCGGTTCGGCTCCGCGAGGTGCTGCTGTGGCCTCGTGCCCTGAGCTGTGGGCGCGTCCCTCCCTCGGGCAGCTGAGACCAGAGCTCCCGAGCAGTGCCAGGGAAAGCAGAGGGGCCCGAAGCGTGCAGAGTCTGCCCTGAGCTGCTCTTGCTCTCCCCACAGCTGACAAGTTGGACGCCGACTACATCGAGCGCTACCTGGGCCGGCTGACGCCCATGCAGGAGAGCTGCCTCATCCGCCTGCGCCAGTGGCTGCAGGAGACACACAAGGGCAAGGTAGGGCTGGCACGCCCTGGGCACCCTTGGCTCCGCTCCGGAGCAGCCCCAGACGGAGGGAGGGAGGAGGCACAGAAAGGCACTGAGGGTCCTGCTCGGTGGCAGGCTGGACTCGCAGCAGCAGTGCCCTCGGCCTGGAGGGACCCCGAGGTGAGGACTGTCCTGCTCTGCTCTGCCCTGCAGTGGCCTCGGCTCGAGCACCAGGGCAGTTCTGGGTGCCACAGTGTCAGAAGGATCTAAAGCTGCTGGACGGTGTCCAAAGGAGAGACATGAGGATGGGGAAGGGTCTGAGGAGTGGCTGTAGCACTGCAGGGGTTATTGTGTAGGACGTGGCACTTGGTCTTGTTGAACCTTATAGGTTTGAACCTCATCAGGAACAGACTCTTGCCCCAGAGGTGTTTGGGCACTGAACAGCTCCCCAGGGCAGAGGTCACAGCCCCAAGCCTGACAGAGCTCAGGGAGTGTTTGGACAGTGCTCTCAGGCACAGGGTGGATTGTTGGGGTGTCCTGGGCAGAACTGATGATCCTTGTGGGAGGCTTTATCCATGTGTGTGATCTCCAAGGAGCCTGGTCTCAGGTGGGACAGGCACCATCTAAACATTTGCCCCCTCCTTGTCAGAGGCTGGAGAATGGGAGCACATGAGGAGAGTGGCAAACAGCTGTGCCATGGGGTGCTTGGAGCTCTGTAGGGGTGTGCAGCTCTGCGTGCTGTGCCAGGTCCCTTGGCTGAGCTCCTGGTGTCAGTGGGAACTGCCTCCAATCTTTGTGTGGCTTGGTGAGCTCTGTCCCTGTGAGGCCTGGAACACGTAGCAAGGAAGGTGCTAAGGAAGCTCATCCCAAACCCCTCAGTGTTTGCCTGTTTGCTGCTCCTGATTCCCTGTCAGAACAGTGTGAAATCCAAACCTTATCCTACATGCCTTGGGTTGTCCCTGGAGAGGTTCTTACCTTGCTGTGACAATCTGTTCCTTCAGTTCGGAGCAGAGATGTCCTTATTCCACTGTCAAAAAACATCATAAAATAGATGATCTGGTTCTTGGAAAATCGCCCTCCTTATTTTTGTCTTCTTTGTCCTATTTCACTATCCCTTCCCTGTTCCTTCCAGAGCAGGCACACCTTCAGAATCAAATTTATCAGTGCTTTAAAAATCTGAGGAGTTGTAGGAATAAACTGCAAATGGTGTTAAAATTGAAGCCACTTGACTAGTAATCAATGGCTTTGTCCCATGCAGGACAGTGCACTAGTTTCACTAGTAGATACAAACCCAGGCTGCAGTTAAAGCTTCATTTTTGGCATGTGGGAGTTACTGCTGTGGTTGGACAAGGGTAAAAGACTAATTCCACTGTGGAATAAGTCTCCTTGGAGCTTCCTGCCTTTGGTCCAAACAGCAGTGCTGGGTCTGCTCTGGCCTGAAGCTGTGCACGGGGGAGGCTGGAGACATGGAAAGTAACTCCCTGCCCCAGCCTGGCCCTCTCCAGGGGGAGATCTGGGGGCTGAGTGGTGCCCGTGGGCTTTGGCCGAGGGCTGGGGACCAACAGCTGCCTCTGAGCTGCAGGAACACAAATGCAAATCCTCTGCTGAAAGCTCTGCTGTCTAACCTGGCTGTGGTACAGAACACGTGTTGGTGGCACTGCTTTGAACTCTGTGTGGGAAGGCTGCCTTGTCCTTCCCCTGGCAGAGTCAGAACCTGCTGAGCAGTGCCAATCTCCCTCCTGTTCCTCAGGTAAAGTCTCACAGCAGGCTGAGTTTAGGCTGCCTGAGCTCTGCCTCTTTCTTTAGGTGAGCCAATCCTTACCATCTCTTGCTTATGAGACAGAGATTTCTCCCTCCTGGCACTGCTGCCAGCCTTGTTTCGTCCCAGCTTTCTGCTTTCCTGAGCATGGCAGTGGCCAAACAAAGGAGCTTTGACTCCTGAACGTGCTTTTTGTGTCAGAGCAGGGCTCAGAGTGCTGGTGTTGTGCTCAGCGTGTATGCTCCAGAGGAGACATCTCTGCTCCACAGAGCTTGGGTTTCTAATGGAAACTTGATGTAGTGAGTGAGACCAAACACTTCTGGGGGAGCTGGGGTGAAGGACTGAGAATGCAGCAGCAGGTGCAGCTCTAGCCCCGTTGGGTTTGCAGCTGCCAGGCTGTTAGTCAGGCCTGGCACCGCG
>NW_008661632.1:4691-5734 GCF_000695815.1 Acanthisitta chloris | reverse complement strand
CTGAGCTCCCTTTGATTGCTCAGCCAAAGGGAACGTGAGAGGTCTGGAAGGAGGCTGGAAGAGCCCTTCTACAGAATTGCTTTGGGATGGCTTTAGTGCCTGTAGAAGTCGTGACAGTGCTGGGCTGAGTGTGGGAGGGAGGGTGTGCTGGGGTTCAGGAGCTGGTGTGGTGGGACGGGCAGGGAAGCCTGGGGAAGCACTCAGCAGTGTTCCTGTCCCAACCCCAGCAGCAGAGCCCACACAGGAGCTGGAACTGGTGGTTGGGACACCCCTCCAAGCAGCTCCTGCCTGGCATGGTCAGCGTGCTACTGGGGCTGCTCTGCCTGGGCAGGTCAGCTTGCAGCTTGCCAGCCTGGGCACACTCCTGTGCTGGACCCGGCGGATAACCAGCTGAGGGAAACATCAGCCAGCCCGAGGTTTGCTGCGGCTTCTGCGAACTGGGTCAGGGAAAGGCTGCCCGGGCTGGGAGCTGTGCTCCTAGCACCCTCTGCTGCTCCCAGCCGGGTGCGGAGCCAAGGCAGGTCTGGGGTTTGTTGGCTCAGCTGCAAGAGATGGAAAAACGGTGTACACTCTGCAGCCGTGTCTGCAGGCTTCATGGAACACACCGGCCTTGATTCTGGGGCTGTCTCCTCTCCCAGATCCCCAAGGACGAGCACATCCTCCGGTTCCTGCGGGCGCGCGACTTCAACATCGACAAGGCTCGGGAGATGCTGTGCCAGTCGCTGGCCTGGCGCAAGCAGTACCAGGTGGATTACATCCTGCAGTCCTGGAGGCCCCCGGCCCTCCTGGATGAGTACTACACCGGGGGGTGGCACTACCAGGACAAAGGTGAGGAGCTGCCCCTGGCGCGGAACCTGCGCCTGTAACATGGGATTCGGGCAGAAAGTTGTGGTGAGACTTTACAAGCCAACCAAGAGCTCAACAGCTGTGAATTGCCACTTGGATTTGCTGTCATTTCATTTTTTCTGCATGAATCAAGCAGACCAGAGCTAGTGCGAAGCAGCGTTGCTTGCACAGGGTTGCTGTGGGTAGGACTTGCCTCG
>NW_008661632.1:0-4395 GCF_000695815.1 Acanthisitta chloris | reverse complement strand
CCTTGTCCTGTCCCTGCAGTTCCTAACACAGATCCCTCTGCAGCTTCCCTGGAGCCCCTTCAGCTCCTGGAAGATGCTCTGAGGTCTGCACACAACCTTCTCTTCCCCAGGCTGAACAGCCCCTAGTTCCTCAGCCTGTCTCCATAGGGGAGATGCTCCAGTGCTCCTACCAATCCCAAGCCATGTACTTTGGGATGGCCCTGCTTGAGCAGGGAGGTTGGACCAAATGTGGTCCCTTCTAACCTAACCGACTCTGTGATTTTTAACCCTGTCAAATATTTAATGTGACTTTTAGAAAAGGTACACAGGGTGCTAGGTAGCGTGGGAGCTGGAGTGCTGTCCTCTTTACACCTCCTGTTTGCTTTGAAGATGGACGACCTCTCTACATCCTGCGTCTGGGCCAGATGGACACAAAGGGGTTGGTGAAAGCCCTGGGAGAAGAATCACTGCTGCGACACGTGAGTTGTACCTTCCTGGCTCACCTGAGGAATTCTGTGTCCCTCAGAGGGTTAAAAAGCCTTGCCATAGTGCAGCAGGAACCCCAGGATGGTTTGGGTTGGAAGGGACCTTAAAGCTCATCCCATCCCACCCCTGCCATGGGCAGGGACACCTCCCACCAGCCCAGTTTGCTCCAAGCCCCATCCAACCTGGCCTGGAACACTCCCAGGGATGGAGCAGCCACAGCTGCTCTGGGCAACCTGTGCCAGAGCCTCAGCACCTCACAGGGAACAATTCCTTCCCCATATCCCATCTATCCCTGCCCTCTGCTCTACTTTTGGGTTCTGTATTTCTAAAATAAGCTCTTCAGGCCACCCTGGTCCCTCAGCCACACTCAGGCTAATCCTTGTCTGTGCTGTCTTTGGTTCCAGGTTCTCTCCATTAACGAGGAAGGGCAGAAGAGATGTGAGGAAAACACCAATGTCTTTGGCCGCCCCATCACGTCAGTAGGAATAGTTTTCCTGAATCCTTAGAGTTTCACTGGCATGGTGTAGAATTCTGCTGTGAAGGTTTGGGGTGATGTCCTGAGGGTTAAAGTGCACACAGCAGTGTATGTTACAGGCTGTGTGGGGAACCACATATGTGTACCTGGAATGGCCTTGAGCTTAGCCAGGGCAGAGTCAGAAGAGATGGTAGGGAAATGTTTTCCCTGTGAGGGTGTTCAGGCACTGGAATATTGCCCAGGGAGGTGGTGCAGTCACCATCCCTGGAGGTGTTTCAGAGGTGTCTGGATCTGGCACTAGAGGATATGGTTTGGGGTTTAGGGGTTACAGCAGTGACAGGTTAAGGGTTGGACTCGATGCCCTTAGAGGTTTCCTCCAACCTTGATGACTTCAATGTAGACAAAGTCTACAGTTTCATATCAAGGCAAGTATTGGTCCTTCCTTCTATCCCATTTCAGATGACTTTACTGCAGTTGCCTTGGTGATTTGAATTGGTGTCATTGGAGTGCTGACAATTTCAGGCAGGAATGTCTCTGCTGGACTCCACCTTCAGTCAGGATGTGTTTCGTTTCAGCATTAGGCCTGCACACCTTCCCCCTCTGCCAGAATCACAGATCACGCTCTTGCTCTTGGCTCTGAGCGTCTGTTTCCCCTGGAAGCTCACCTAGATTCAGGTTCTGCTGCCTGAGTGGAGGAGCTGCTAGTCTCCCTTGGCTTCCCTAGATCCTGCCCGGCCTGTGGTGTTACTGTTGTGATCCTAACCTGAGCAGCCACCGACTGCTGAACTTCTGACAGCTCTTCTCCTGTGTGTTTGGTTTAGGTCCTGGACATGCCTGGTGGACTTGGAAGGGCTCAACATGAGGCACCTCTGGAGGCCTGGGGTGAAGGCTCTGCTGCGCATCATCGAGGTTGTGGAGGACAACTACCCTGAGACCCTGGGGAGGCTCCTGATCGTGAGAGCCCCGCGGGTGTTCCCCGTGCTCTGGACCTTGGTGGGTGACATCTGGGCTGCAGGATCACAAGCAAGATAGCTAAATCACCCAGAGCCAGGGAGGGAAAGGCTTCCAGGGAACTTGTGGCTGAACTCCTGACGAGGCCAGGGCAGAACCAAGCCGTGGTGTGCCTGTAGCCCACATGATCCTGGTGCCTGCTGACTGTCCTGGCAGCGTGAGGACAGCGGCACTGAGTGCCCTGTGAGGTTGAGATGTGGTGTGGAGACTGCAAGCTGAATTTATATGAAGTGGGAAATGTTGTGAGATGACAATATCCCCATTAGAGTCTATTTCCATTTGGAATCCCTTTCCCTGTGGGGAAGTGCTGCAGAGCTGCGGGTGAGACTCCCAGTGCAGAGCACCCTGTGGGAGGGCCTGAGCACCATCTCTTCCCTCCGTGTCAGCTGTGTCTTCCCTCCTCTTGTCTGCCAGGTCAGTCCCTTTATCAACGAGAACACGCGGCAGAAGTTCCTCATTTACAGTGGCAATAACTACCAGGGCTCGGGAGGGCTGGTGGACTATGTGGACAAAGATGTGATCCCAGACTTCCTGGGAGGAGACTGCATGGTGAGTTTTCCTTCCTCTCGTGCAGCTGGAATGGATTTCCTCCTCCTCACCACCTTTGCCTCCCGAAGGGTGGTTAAACCTCTGTGCTGCCCTGGGCGTGGGGCAGGTGACTTGGGCCCAGGAGAGCTCACCCTGCACAGCTCTCCCCATGAGACGCAGATAAACCGTGAGGCTCCAGTAAATCAGTCCCACTGGGCAGTCTCGCCCAGCCGAGGGTGTCTGACAGCCAGCAGAGCCTCCTGCTACGGGTGACTTGATCCTCCAGCTCTGGGTGGCCGCGGATCCTCAGCCCTGTTCCTCTGCCTCCCACAGTGCACAGTCCCCGAGGGTGGGCTGGTCCCCAAGGCTCTGTATCAGACCGAGGACGAGCCGGAGAACTCGGATCACATCCGGCTGTGGACAGAAACCATCTATCATTCAGCCACTGTGCTCAAGGGAGCCCCACACGAGGTACAGACCCCCCAGCCCTGGGCTGCAGCAGGACGTGCTCCGTGGGGGAGGCTCTGCAGGGTGAGCTGGGTGGCTCAGCTGCAGGGTGCTGCTCTGGAAAGGACAGGGAGCAGTGAAGTGTGGGAGCTCAGCACAGCAGCCAGAGAAGCAATATCTCTTGTCTCTACTATGGCCTGATCTCCTGTGAGACAAGGTCCCTTCCTCCTCCTGGGGAAAATAAATGTCCCTGAGTTTCCCTTCTGACGGTTCAGCCCAATTCCCAGCAGCACAGCCGAGATGGCAGTGAGGTGACACAAGGTATGTGCTGGGAATAGCCTGTGGGAGTCACCAGGAAACAGGACATCCCAACAAGGAGCACTTGAGTGCCAAAACACTCCTCTGGCCTCACTGATGAGGAGTGGCTCAGGCTTTTCTCCTCAGCATGTGCAAGGTGTCTGTGCCCCAGGCTGGGTGCAGGTTGAGCAGCAGGCCTTGTGGGACAGCCCCTTGCCATCTACTCACCTGGAGCTGAGCATGGCTGGGCATGCTCAGGAGGGCATCACCTCAAGAGGGTGATGCCATGGCTGGCTTAGTCCTCGAGACCAAGTTCATGGGTTGTTGCCTTTAATTTAAGGTTTTTTTAAAGGGGCAGGTAGAAGCAGAGAGTTATTTAGGTTGGAAAGGAGCTCTGAGACCAAATTAAATGATCACATATGCTGTGTCCTGCTTTGCCTTAGCTCCACTGAGATTTTCCTAGAGATTGTACCTGATGTACAGGCAACTCTGATATTGTTAGGAGCTGCAGGGACAGGACAAGGAGTAATGGGGAGAAACTGAAAGAGGGAAATTTATATGAGATCTCAGGCAGACGTTTTCCTGTGAGGGTGGTGAGACACTGGCCCAGGTTGCCCAGGGAGGCTGTGGCTACCCCAGCCCTGGCAGTGTTCACAGCCAGGTTGGCTGAGCCTTGAGCAACCTGCTCTGGTGGGAGGTGTCCCTGCCCAGGGCAGGGGTTGGGGCTGAGTGAGCTCTAAGCTTCATTCTAACCCTTTGACACACTATGGCACTATGGGGAGACATTGAGTGAAAGCACCTGAGCAGATCTGCTGTGGCAGGAGACTGGGAATGGGCCTCAGTGTGGATCCTCCTCAGGAATCCAGATCAATAGCTAACTGAAGGATTCCAGAGCAGGGAGGAACATGCTGCTGCCACCTGAGCACCTGACTCTGCCATGGGCCGATCTGTTCCCTTCTCAGATAGTCGTGGAGATTCTGGAAGGGGAATCAGTCATCACATGGGACTTTGACATCCTGAAGGGAGATGTGGTGTTCAGCCTCTTTCACTCCAAACGAGCCCCTGAGACAAGGCCCAGAGAAGCCACACTGCCAAGCAGCTCTGCAGCAGGAGACAACATGCAGCTCATCGACAGGACGTGGGTCCTCGGTGTCGACTACAGCCGCGTGGAG
>NW_008661631.1:0-2470 GCF_000695815.1 Acanthisitta chloris | reverse complement strand
GGGTTTCCCCCCGGCCGCGCCGCGGAGCCTGCGGGACGAGCCTCGCGCTCCGGCAGAAACGAGGCGAAATTCGATTCGTTTACATGTTTTATTGTTGTAAACATTAAAATTGTCTTTCTCAAAGAAAGAGTTTTCGGGAGAAAAAATAATAATAATAATCATCATCATCATCATCATAATCATCATCAGCGATTCTAACTGTCTCACACCATATCAAAAAAAGGCAGCAACTTTCCCGTGTGCCCAACTGGGGATACAAAGAAAAATACTACAGAATATGGCATATTAAAAATAGTACTCGAACATAAAATAATATATTAACCGACAATTTTTAGACATAAAAAAATAAAGCAGAAAACGAAAACGGAACAAAACAAACCAAAAAAGTCAAAGTGCTCAGTAATTTCCAGGGAGTTATGTATAGTATAAGCACTCTGGAAACAGTCAAAAGCTGCTGCATGCAAGATCTGTTTAGCTTTAGACAACAAAATAATCAAGATATAAACTTCTTCTTTAATCAACATCAACAGTACATACAACACTTACAAACAAGGGGTGTCGGGTGGTGTTTACAAACACTATGTGTCCCTCGGGGGGATTTCGGGGGGTAACACTTGTGCCCACCTATTTTACACTTGAGAAAATGTTCGAAGCTTAGATAACTACCAGTCTTTATAAAAGCTACCAGACTACATAGTGTCTGAAATACTATTTATAGAATATAGACATCACTGAAATAGCAAGTGCCTATAACATTGTCACCCTGGAGTCGTCATGCTTCCCTGGCATGGACACGTTGGGGTTTCTCTCTCTTTATTCTCCCTTTTTTTCTTAGTAATTTTTTTTTCCAAACACCTTCAGCTTTTAATTATCTAATTTTTTAGAGCGATTTTCCATATTTCTCCACAAATAGGCACAGAATAATTTTTTTTCAAAAGCCAAACCGCATTGAGAAATTTACAAGCCTTTGCCTCGGCTCACGCCCTGCTGCCCACGGCGCTCGGGGTCTGGGTATGGCACAGCCTTCTCCTACAGCAGAAAACTTGAGTCTTTAGGAGGGCGAGGCTCGAGGGTCAGCGCTGGGTTTGTCGCCACCCACAGAGGGTCCTCTCTGCAATCACAAGTCCTTACTAACCAATTCGTTTAGAAGCCGATAATAAAAAGTTTATACCATGGTATTGTGTGGTCCATGAGCTGCATCCGTGATGCCCCAGAGCCAAAATGCCCATCGCGTTCTGCCCGCAGGAGTTTGCAGCCCTGGGTGGGGTGGGAGCTGGCACCCAGGGGTGCTGCTCTGCGCCCAGACCAGCTCCCCTCAGACACGTGGAGCTTCTCGTCGGGTCAGTGGAAGCACAACGGGAAGAGTCTTAAAAAGGTAAAGTGTCCAAAAAAAGTTTGTCGATTATTGCTGGTGGTGGCACCAAGTCTTCGAGTTTCAGGTAGAAAATGCGCTGCAGCCCCTGCGTGCAAAGCGTGCGCAGTTCGGGGAGCTTCCCCAAGAGTTTGGACAAGTAGTTGGGGCGATTCAGCCCCCCGTTATTGAAAGACACATGGGCTTTGAGGCATTTTACAATCTTGTTCTGAAGCTCTTCCACCCTCTTGGGTTCCTTGAGCCCGTGCCTCTCTGCAAAGAGAAGGGAGCAGGACGTTAGGGGCTGGGCAGGGCGGGCGAGGGGAACAGCAAGGGCTGGGGGGAGGGCACACTGACCTGTCACCATGGCCAGGGCCGCGATGCAAGAGAAGGCAGAGATGTCGATGTTCATGTTTTGCAGGTTGGAGGAAAATTCCACGATGGAATCGATCCACTCCCCAAAGCCACGGACGCACTGCAACCGGTGCAGGACCACCCCGTTGCAGAAAATCAGCTTCCCCTCCACGGGGTTGGACCTGGAAGGAAGGGGATAACCCCGAAAGGAACAGATGGAGGGATGAGGGGGGTGAAATTAGATAGAAAGATAGAAAGGAGCAAAAGAAACAGAAGGTGAGAAAGACAAAAGAGAAAAAGGAGAGGAGAAAAGCGAGAAAAATAGGAAGGGAGCAAAAGAAGGGAGCGAAAGGATAAAATAAGAGTGAAAGAAAAAAAAAAGAAAGAACAGGAAAGGAATAAAAAAATAAGAAGAAAGGAGAAGATGGGGGGAGAAAAGCTAAACAACTAATTACTTGAGGCGCAATAAATGAAGGATTTAAGAGGCACCTAATTACCGAGGAGTTAATAAAACGCAGCTCAGTGGACCCTGACAGGCTCTGAGTCCGCTCCGACCCCGCTCACCTGTACGCCAGCCGCAGCACGAAGAGCTCCAGGAAGGCAGACTCGAAGAGCAGGTCCTGGTCCGTTTTGGGGAGGTCGGTGAAGCCGGGGATTTTTTCCGCCCACCCTCGGATGATCTCCATGGAGCCGGTCAGGAGATCGTAGAACTGCTGGATGTGCTGGGTGTCGTCGCCGCTCAGCTGGTAGTCGGGGTTAGCCTGG
>NW_008661630.1:0-6830 GCF_000695815.1 Acanthisitta chloris | reverse complement strand
AGCTCCTCTGGATTTCTTTGGCATCACAGGCAGAACTTCCTCTGCCAAGTGACTCTGTGTATCATCCAGCATGAGCCAGTCAGGAAAAAGAAAAGAAATCAGGAATGCTACGTACGCAGTTCCATTCCGAAGTCCAAAAGGAGCAGTATCTTCATTAGCTACGGAATAGACATCATAGCAGTCCTTGATCTCATCCTTTAAATCCTCAGGAATGGAGCAGGAGCCGTTCCTGACTTTGAGCTGCCGGATGCGAGGCACCCCAAGGAGCAGGTTCTCGTAGTAAATGAAGCTTTTGTTTTCTGCCATGGTTTTGTTGTTGTACCACATCTCCCAGTAAAGCCCATCCAGCAAAGGGCCTTCTGTGAACTGGGGAGGATGACAGGGTTTTAGCTAAAAACACAGCACTGGTTTTAGAGCTCATCATTGCATGGAGGTGTTGGAATTGCAGGTGATAATTTCTCTGACATAAGGCCTTACTGTTCCCTGTCCTCCAAAGACATTCCCCAGCCTTGCCCTACCCTGCCCCACCAGCATCACCTGGCTTCTAAATTTTCACATCTTAAAGGCTACTTTGTCCCATAGCTTTGACACTGTGCACACAGATCTCCATGCACAACCCCTACCACATCAGGAAATAAGAGCCTGCAGGGTGAATTTACAGGCTGTGGCAGGACAAGCAAACCACAGCAACAGAGATTAAAACTTGAGTTTAGGTTACCTTCCAGAAGTCATCCATTGTGGACAAAGTTTTGAAGTCAGTTCTCTCTGTTTTTGAGACAGGTGTTTCCAGGAAGAGCTGAGACATAACCCTGGTGTAATAGTACATACTGGAACTCACTGTCCCGTAAGTCACTGCAAAAGATTTGGTAAGGAGTGAGAGATAAAGGAATGAGAGGAGAGAGGAGAGGAGAGGAGAGGGGAGAGATCAGGTTTAACTTGTCCAGATTTTGTATCGGAATGTTGAGGCTTCAAAACAAAACCAAATCCACACCAAGCAGCATTTCTCTGTCAGCTGTGATTAAAACACAAACAGCAGTGAAGACAGACTGATCAATCAGTTTAAAATACTCTCTTCTCCTTCCCACACCTCATTCTATTACTGAAGCTTCTACAATAGCTAACCTCAAGAAAAACAAAGGCACAACTCAGCCTCAGGAGAACTATTATCTGCTGGAGCAGATAATGAGAGTCAACTAGGATGTCACAGGGCACTGGAAATGACATGAGCTGCTTATGGTTAGGCAATGAACCCCCATCCCAGACATGCAGTGCTTTATAAGAGAAACTGCCCACAGAAAAGAAATGCCTGTGTGTTATTTCTTTTCCTCAGACTGGGCCAGGCACAGAGCATGAATTATAAAGTGATGTACAAAGCCAAGATGGCTCAAGAGAACAGTCTGGCCTGGATATTGTTACTGCCTATAAAGACTTCAAACCATCTGATGGCTAAAGCTCAGAGGAGGCTGAAAGGTTAGGTCTACACTGAGCAATCACTGCCAGCTTTGAGAAATTTATAGAATTTATACAGTGGATGAGAAGCTCACCATCTCAAGCAACAACCCATGTGCAGAGACAAGAGAAATACCTGCCAGTAAGTTCTTCTCCTTCATCAAACAACCTTCATTCTGGAATCACAGACAGCAAGCAAAGAGTGCAGAACTGGCTGCCTTAGTGCTCAATGGTACTTACAGACACACAAGACCACAAGGAAAATCATGTAGGTGATCAACTCCCGCAAAACACTTTTCAGGTATCGCTCTCTGCTGGTGTTGCTTTCTTCCATCAGTCTTGTCCCCCAGAGACCTTCAAAGGAAAACACACATAATGATGTCCACAGCTGCCTGATACTAGATACACAAGTGACTAGACAAGTTGGGGCTGGATGATCTCTAAGGTCCATTGCAATCCCTAAAACTCCATGTTTCTATGATTACCTATTCATGAGATACCACAACCATTTAACAACAACACAGCAGAACTCTAACAGAATCTATGGAAGATTTGCCAGAAATGCTGCCACTCAGATCCACAAAGAATGAAAACAGATATAAAGACACACACAGCCCGACATGAAAGGAGGATACATAAGTCAAATGTATTTTTAAAATCACCCAAACAGTAACTTTCCTGTCCCAAATAGGCACCACCATCAGCGACACGGCAGGAATCTGGGTGAGCATTTCTACAGTTTCTTTCCCTGCACCATAAAGAATTATCACTGAACCATCAGTAGCAGCCTAAACGAGCAGTGCTGTCTAGTCGAGCTGTCAAACGGGGCAACTGCCTCATCTGAACTGTTTCTGCCTGTTACTCACTTCAAACTGGACTTGAGATTCTCAAGAAGACAGGGTAAGGGAAGCTACTGTACTTTGGTGGTCCGTTCCAAAAGGGTAACAGAAAAGCAAAAGGACCTGTTAAAGGCTGTCTCTAAAATACAGACAGGAGGCTGAACAGGAGCCACAGTGTGCTCAGGGGGCCAAGGAGGCCAATGGCATCCTGGCCTGGATCAGGAACAGTGTGGTCAGTAGGACCAGGGAGGTGATTCTGCCCCTGGACTCGGCCCTGGTGAGGCCACACCTTGAATCCTGTGCTCAGTTCTGGGCCCCTCAGCTCAGGAGGGACATTGAGGTGCTGGAGCAGGTCCAGAGAAGAGCAATGAGGCTGGTGAAGGGAAGAGCTGCTGATTCTCAGACCAGAACTGCTACCTTCAAGGAACTTATTTCCACTTAAGCCTAAATAAACAAGGCAATTTGACCTTAGTTTCTGGTGAGAGACTAAGCACAACAAAATACAAATTCACTCTTACAGAACTGCACTAAACTTCCAACCTTTCCAGGTGTTTGGAGCAGTCAGCCTTTCAAAACATCCTTTACATTCTCACTAGATGGAAATGAAATAACCTCAACCTCCTTGAGAAAAAAAAAATCTTGGCTCCATCAAACATACCAGCATAATTTGAAGTGAAATGGAACAGCAACAAGGGGTAGCCAAAACATATGATAAAGCTGACAGTGAAACAAGAGCTCACTCAATCTACCACTGCTGTAAGGCTAAGACAAAGGTGTGATCCGACTACTGCAGAGCTTCATTTGCTAACAGAATGGGAATAAGGAAACTCTTCCCTCTACCTGCAAATATGAGGTGTATTGAGGGAAAAAATTACACGTTAGATGTTTCTAGAAGCCTTTCAGCCACCACATTTTTAAGCTGTGATGTAAAGCAGAAAACTCCTCATTCATAGGCACAGCAAGCACTAACACTCTTAGCATTAATCTCTGTTCACATTCCTTAATTAGTGACTTACAACCTTCACTAGTGTCAGCCCCCACAGTCAGAGCTTTTTCAAAGCTGTTCTTTAAGGCCAAGGTTGAAAATTTACAGAAAACTCTGTGACTTTACTACACAGAAAGCCACATCCTCCCCATTAGGTCATGCTGAAGACACAAACACAAATCCATGAACATTTGCAGAATCGCTAATAATAAAGAACTCCTCAAATTCAGCCCCTCACAAGGCACTACGGTGCACTAGCAACCCTCACAATAAAGGCAGGAAACACTAGGGAAGAGAGGAAGAAAAGGCTGGAAGAGCCAGTGAGCTAAGCTGCAGAGAAAGCCAAGTCCTGGCTGTCAGCACATTACTCACCAATAAGAAATGTGGAGAGCAGAAGCAGAAAGCAAACTCAAACTCTGTCATATTAGACTATTGGTAGGAGTCAAGTCAGCAAAGCACAGACAGTTACACGTGAAGAACAAAACCAAAATAGCACCAGAGATCATACAATGATCTTTGTGTTAAATGACCTTGGAATTTGCCCATCAGCCAATCTGAAGCTTGATTAGCTGTTATGTTTTTACAAGCTCCATTCCAACCCCTAAAACTCTATGATTCTGTGAATATTGATTTAGATGCATCAAGAACAGTGGAGGTTAACAGTACTGGATTTGACATCTGTTGCAGACACCAAAATTGTTTTGTTTCCTTATATAAATCTGCTATTCATCAACGTTTCAACAGAATCTATGGACTTATATGGACTTTATTTATCAACAAACTTGCAACTAACAATCTCTGACACTCATTCTTGTAAGCTGCCCAAACAGGTTACCTGAAGAGTATATAAGCACAGAAGAGTTGTCAATACGTAATGATAACAAACATAGATGAAATTTCATCAGGTAACAAAAAGTCTATTTTGCTAGGTACACAAGAACTGAAAAATCTGTCTGTTTACACATACATAAAGCATTATATACACACATATCCACACGTGCAGTGAAGTACAAGTGTAATATATAAAATGCCTATATACTTGCATATACACAATGCCTATAGAATCAAGAAGCCAAGTTTAGAGGGTACAGAATACATATAGAGTAACTCAGATTAATGTAAGAGTCTGAAAGAGCTCAAGCCAAGATATATGGGGCTGGATGATCTCTAAGGTCCATTCCAACCCTTAAATTCTATGAGCACTAACTAACCTGCCTGCACAGGAATTCTGGGGGAAAAGTGAGGCTGGGAGAAGGGAGGAAAGTGACCCTCAAGCAAAGATACTTTGCCTGAAAACAACAACAACAAAACAGGATCTCACAATCCTTAGCTCACATTCCATAGTAAGGTACAGAGCCTGCAACAGTTCACCTTTGTTATAATGCCATGATGCATTTCTTCATGAAAGGAACAATTAATGGGTGACTGGGAAGGATATTTGACACCTTCATTTAACAACAACTAAGCAAACCTTTCAAGAAATGCCCGACACACACTCAATATTGCCAGGCATGAGGACACAGCAGCACTGGGTCACCAAGCACAGCTCTGAGGGGCAGATTAGATTACCTTTCCAGCCTGGCTCTGGAAATAGAGGATGTTTTTGCCCATCAAATTATAACTTTCTTCTTAACAGAGCTGAATAGACACCCCCTCCTCTCCTCTCCTCTCAGCATCTGGGATGTTTGCTAAAGAGATCTGCAAAACTGGAGGGACTAAAGCTACTTCACAATAGAATACACAAAGAGAAGAACCTAAAATACCGATAGTCTGAATTCACTTGGCAACTCCCATTACAGCTGCAATTACCAAAATCCCATTACCTCAAATCCTCTCTCTGCGTTTTTCTTCCAGAACTGACAGCAAGTAAAACCTAAGTTGTCACTGAATATCCTCCAGTAATGACTGGCAGCTTGTTTAACCATGGTAACACTATCACTTCTGATAGCCAAGGATTAATCCCTTTGTTAAACTCTGTCTAGTCAGATGGAATTTCATGCAATAAAGCTAAATAAATCCCTTCATTAAGTTTCACTGAACAAATCTAGTCATCTTGGAATTAAACTGAGTATACCATTTTCCAGTCTTCAAAGATCCTCATTGTTACCCACGGAATGTCAGAAGAACTATGGAGTGCTCTTTCCAATATTAAAAGCTGTTATCCTCCCAGTGCCCTGTAATAATGTCAGGCTTGAAATCAGGCCCTTCACTGGGTAGTGCACTGATCACACTGGTCAGGGAAGGTTAGTCAGCTACGCCCCAGGTGAGCACAGCACCCTGCAGGGCCTGCAGAGCACCAAGGGCACACTCAGATATTCACTGTGCCCAGGAATTGATGGCAATGCTCTCATGGAAGACAGTCAGGAAAGGATCTGTCTGCTACAGCAACTTTGGCCTATAGGTGCAGGTCTCACACCTAAACCAACCCTGTGTTTAAAACGTTCACAGTTTGGTGCTGACATTTTAAGCTCCTCTGAAAAGGAAGGGAAAGTTTTTCAGTGTGCTCCCACAACCTTGAATCTAAAGAACTCCCCATCCATTTTCTCTGTTTAGTCAAATCAACCCTGCACAAGGATAGCTCAGCACAGAGTTAATGCAGGAAAATTAGAGAAACATCCCAAAGGCTCATTTGATGTGCAAATTGCTTCAAACTACGTCCTTGGCCATCACCTGTGAGTCAACAGGCAAACCTCAGCCAGCAAGGGCAGCTCCAAGGCCCTGCACAACACAGCAGAAAAGCAAAATTGAATCCATCACCCTCCCAGCAAACCTACTCTAAGCACTCTATGCCACCCTAACCACCTCTTCTATAGGATAGGAGATGCTCAAAGAGAAGGACATACATTCAAAGCCAGGCTGGATGAGCCTTGAGCAACCTGCTCTGGTGGGAGGTGTCCCTGCCTAGGGCAGGATGATCTCTAAGCTCCATTCCAACCCCTACAATTCTATGATTCTCCTCAAACTCTCCAAAACCCTGGGGCTGGTACAGAAAGCCACATATAGCTATAAACTACTCGGGAGTATCTCCCATGGAAAGCAGCCAGGGGTAAGACCTGGGAGGCAGAGAGGTTTATGGAAAGGAAGGAGAGGGTGCAGTGTGCGTGCTGGGAGGCATCAGCGAGACAGGGACCAGAGGCAGGATGTACCCGAAGAGAGGAGCACACAGGCACGGAGGGACGGGAAAAGAACACGGGCAGAGGAAAGCGAGGAAAGGCAGCGAAGGGGTGGGCGGATAACGAGCCCAAGAGCCGGCAAACAACTCGCAGTCTCCGCAGCCCAACGGGAGGGAGAGATGGGAGCGAAGGGATGGGTGGACAAGGAGCCCAAGAGCCGGCAAACAACTCGCGCGAGCGCCGCAGTCGGACGGGAGGGAGCCCCGGGACGGGCGAGCGGATGAAAAACGAGCCCAAGAGCCGCAAATATCTCGCAGCCTCCGCAGCCCAACGGGAGGGAGCGACGGGAGCGAAGGGGTGGGCGAACAACGAGCCCAAGAGCCGGCGAACAACTGGAGTCTCCGCATGGCGCCGGGAGGGAGCGCTGGGAGCCCCCAGAGCCGC
>NW_008661629.1:712-1057 GCF_000695815.1 Acanthisitta chloris | reverse complement strand
GGGGTCACCTGGGGGGCAGAGAAGGGATGTGAGGGGGGCAGAGCACCCCAAGCCTGTAGGGAGCTGGTTGGGGACACCCCAGCAGGGACAGGTCACCCCGAGCCTGCAGGGGGAGGTGAGGAATGGTTCTCACCTCCGTCCCAGGGGAAGTAGAGGCTGAGGATGGAGGTGCAGTAGTTGCACAGGTTCTGCAGGGACTTCAGGTGCTGCTGCAGTTTCCCGTTGGGCAGCTTCGCCTTCAGGAGCGGCGCCAGGCGGCTGAAGACGAAGGCGTCGAGGGAGGCAGGCCTGGGGCACAGAGAGTCGTGGCTGGGGCACCTGCCCCCCCCCACACCACCCCAACCC
>NW_008661629.1:0-684 GCF_000695815.1 Acanthisitta chloris | reverse complement strand
TCCCAGCACCCTGGGGGATGGCACACAGCTCCCCTCCTCGGGAGGGTGCTCTGCCTCCAGCCCGAGTGAGGACAGGGAGCAGGCTGATCCCATCCCGGGGGCTCCCACAGCCTGAACTCCTCACTCCGCGTTCCTAGGGACAGTCCTGTCCCCTGCAAGCCTCTCCCACCCCCAAAGCAATGGCTCTCCTGCAGACCATGGGGGCCTTGCCCTGCTAGGCTGTGGGGGCTCTCAGGCCCCTTCCCTCCCTCCCCCTTGGGCCACCTACGAGTCTCCGAAGAAAAACTTCTGGGAGCCGAGGCGCTGGGAGAGGAGAGTCAGGCACTCCCGTGCTTCCCGGTACAGCTGTGGAGGAAGAGGAGGACAGAAGGTTGTCACCCACCCAGGCATGCAGCAAACTGCCACACTGCTCAGGGGGGAGCGGGGAACCCCAGTGGGTGCCCTTGAGCACCACTGAGGATCTTCTGTGCCCAAACCTCATTCCTCACCTCCTTCTCCAGCTTCTCCTCATCCTCCATGTAGTCCTCCCCCCACATCAGCTGCAGCCGCTCCAGGTGCCGCTTGTGCATGAAGTTGGGCAGGAAGAAGTTGAGGGGGAAGGGGATGGTTTCCGCGTACCATTTCCGCGTGTGCTCCACGTAGTTCTTCGTGTCCACCCAGAAGGTGTGGATCTGCGGTGGAGAA
>NW_008661628.1:22276-34173 GCF_000695815.1 Acanthisitta chloris | reverse complement strand
CTCCGCCCGCAGGCGTTGGGCCCTGCGGCACCTGCGCACGCTTCACCTGTTGTCCTCTTGTAAACTCCGGTGGTGCTGCTCCGTTCCCTTCCGAAACCCCGGGCCCGGCCGGTTTTGTCTCTCCTTGCACAGCAGTGTCACCATTCCCTGCGTCGCCCTTCTCTGGACCTGCCCTGCCTCCCCTAAACTCATCCTGTGATGCGGGACTGCACCTCCACGCAGCGCTCGAGACGCTAGTGAGTGCGCGAGGAGTTTGCATCACAACAGAACAACTGCTTCTGCCTTGTCCTGGCACTGCACAGCTCTCGTGCCGCCCCAGCACAAAGACCCTTTGTCTCCAGTGGACAGTCATGAACACCTTGAGATCTGTCCTGCAGTGCGACTGTCAGGTTCCAGTTCAGCACTTGGCAGACCACGTTCAGGTAATTTTCCTTAGATATATTACCTTATATCTGTTCTTACATAACCTGACAGACCTCTTCAGCATCTGTTTGCTGGTGGCCACTTCAGACAGTATGATGCAGCCTTTTTACTGACACTAATGTCCTGCTGCTGGTCTGTCCTCTGGTCCCAGCAGGCCCCTGAGCACAGCAGCTGTCACCTGCCACTGAATTGCTGCTTTGGTTATTGACGGTGGCTGGAGCAAAGAGAGGTGTCCAGGATCTCACCCATGCACAAGTGTCAGCATTTCTCAGGGCTGTTAAGGACAGAGCTGATTCCGGAAAGGGAGAAAAGTAAAGAGCAGGACAATTTGGAAACACAGAGGGAAGCACAGAAAGCTCCACATCCAGAGCGAATGCTTTTATTCCAGAGTTTGGAAACACACTGACCAAGAGCGCTAAGCTTGCAAAGAGATACTTTAGTTGCATTTAAGCAAACATATTTTCAGGGAATCAGTTACATTGGAAGGTCTCAGACACAGTGCCTGAGTATGTGCCCCTAGAGATCCAAATTTGTTACTAAGATGCAGAAATACATTTAGTCCATCTGTAAGACTGGGGGCAACAGTAAGACTGTTTCACCTCTCTGTCCTTGCAGGAGCAACAGCAACAACCCTATAGATTGATAGAGTGAGAAGCCTATAAACTGCAGTACTTCTGCACTTCAGCGCTGTAGGAAATCACTCAACATTTCACCTGATTCCACACAGGACTTGGAGATCTGAAAACTCATCTTAGAATTTACTTAGTTTGAGGATAAGAGAGAAGTAAAACAACAGAGCCCTTGTTTCAATGTTCAGTTCAGATAGAGGGGACAGGAGTTGTGTGGTAGGCTGGGAAATGGGGAAACCATAGGAAGCTTACAATGAGGACTCTGGAGATAGTGCAGATGCTCCGCAGTGAGGCCATCGCACGCACCTTTTCGTCTGCATGTGTTGCATCACTCGTGTTCATGTGCCAGAGCCCAGGCCTCCTTGCTGCCGTGCATAGGATGAGTTTAAAAGCATTAGCAACCCTTTGTAAACTTTTAGGATCATGCACAGTGCTGTTTTGCTTTGTAGGGCTTTTAACTGATGTGGAAGGGACATGAAGAACAGAGTCAAATAATCCTGAGTCACAAGAAGGAATGAAATAAGTGTTCCTTATGCAGAGTGTTGCTGCTGGTCATCCAACAGCCTAAGCTGAAGCTTTTTTTGGATTTGTGTTGTACTGGAATTACTTGTTGGGAAGTACTGCTTTGTTGATTTGGTGACGTGTTCAGTGTTTTACTAGAGTGTTTGCTGCTAACAAGTGAGGCACAAACTTCAAGATATTGTAGAGCTGAGTCAATTCTATTCCATTTCTGTTGCTATGAGAACTCATTAAAAATGCTTTATGCAACTTCACTCCTGCTCAAAGTACCACAGCTGAGCTTGCTCGGCATCATCTTCTGGGTTCCTGTTCTCACTGCAACAAGCAGCAGTCAGCAGAAGAGAGCAATAGGAAGCCAAAGACACCAGTATTAATCTTCATCTCTGTTCTGGCTTCTCCTTTTAACTATTTTTTATAATTTTTGACTCTTTTGTTTCTGGCTGCTTCTTATGTAATTGCTGGGCTATACACTGTGCCTGGCCTGGCTTGCCATGGGCCAAGGGCTCTGACCTGGTTCAGCACCCTCCCTGGGAACGTGGAGGGTGAACGTGGAAGGAGCAAGTCATGAACTGCCTCATATTTCTTCAGCATGAGGCAGCTGGGAGGTGCAGCACAATCACTGCGGAACACCACAACCAGATTTATTGACTGTCCCACATAAATAAATAGTCGCAGGGACAATGAGCACAACACGATGATGATACAGCAGTACTGCAGAAAAGAACTGGAGGTTGTTGTGAATGACAAACTGAACTCAAGTCCACAATGTTGTCCTGTTGCGAAAAAACTAACATTGCTGGATGAATGAAGTAATTCTTCTGCCCCCCCCCTTCAGTGTTGGTTTGGCCTCCAGTCTTGTACGGTGTGTTTACAGAGGTGCGTGGATCAGCTGGAGGAGATCCAGAGGAAAGCAAAAGAAAGCTCTAGAAATACAGCCTGTGAGAAGAAGATTGACCACCGTCCTCTTGTTTGAAATAACAGGTGTCTGTTAACAACTTGTGACCTTGTTAATAGGGAGGTGTCTAAACAACTTGCAAACTTGTAAAAATCTGCTGTTAAGAGCAGCAAATTTTGATCTCCCTCTCTGCTGTTGGCATGGTCAGGAAACAGTGAGCTTAGTTTGAAGCAAAAGGGATGTGACTTAGACACCTCCAAAAAAAGACAGTATTTCTCTCCCATGCACCAACTCCATTTTGTAAGGAGATGAGCAATTGTTGCTGGAGCAGATGAGTCAGGCAGATGGTGTGTTTCCATCAGTGGGGCTCAAATTCAGTCATAAGAGGGACTGGCCTATCTGTGTGCTTGAGAGAAGGAGGTGCTGGTGCTGCACATGCCACCCCCTGCAAGATTGCAGTGTCACCTCATCCCACAAAGCCACTTTGCCCCTTTCCACCCCACCCCCATCCGCTGGTCACTGTCCCAGTAGCTCCAAGGCCATTGGGGAACAACTGCCACAACACATCATGCAACAGCTCCAGACTCTGAAGTCATAACTCAAACATGGGATATGCACTTACAAAATGTTTACCTGGATGTAAACAAACACAGTTCTGGACAAGGTGTTTCTCTTCACTGTGGCTGTACCCAGGAACTAGTAACATTCACACTTTGTGGAACATTCCTCTCAGCATCTGTAACTGGCCTTGCAAGTCTTTCATTGTGTAATAAATACATAGAAACAATGCAACAAACGGCCACAACATTCATGAGAAACAAGGAGGGTTTATTGCTGTTTGCTGTCTAAATGAGAGATTAACAATAAATTGGGGGTTTTTTTTAAAAAACAAAGGAAAAATCACATATTTGGTTTTTAAAAGTTGTTTGAAGTGGAAATGCAGAGACCAGAGGTTAGGTTACACACAAACCCCGAACTGGTTGGTGCTGTACCAGTGTCTGAAAGGTGCAGACATAAAGTGCTGGAAATGAAAGCAAAATATGAGGAAGTAACTGGTAAAGTGATTACTTACCGACTCTGGTGGATCTTTGTGCAGAGTTCCAGTTGGGTGTGTGTCCCTGGCACAGTGCACCCCAAATGGGTGCATGGGCAAAACTCTTCTGGTGGCTGACCTACCTGCAGCCTGACAGAGACAGGTTTGTCAGGATGGCAATGCCTGAACCTGTGCTCCCTTCAAGCAGCTGTTTGCCAGTCCTGCTTTGTGACTGCAGCTGGGCCTGGAAGAGGGAACTACTTGCTCTTGCTGGCTTGGTGTCTGTTCTGCTGCTGGAGCTACCTCTTCCACCACACCATGCAAGGGTGGCTTGGCCTATTTCTAGAACACAAAATGCTTAGTTGTGTTCATGTGTGTTAATGCTTCATTCCTGAAGGGCCCTGTGCACCATAAGAGGGGGGGACAGGGACTGCAGACCCCACATCTGGAGAAGGACTGAAGTCATGCAGAGAGGGGAGAAAGGCATAGTGATAGCACGAGAAACCCACTGATGCCATTGTACACTGCTGTCCTTACCCCTCTTCTGGCCAGGTTCTCAGCCTTATGTAACTGGGTCTGTCTGTGTCTCCAAAGCCACATTTTTCCCCCCTCTTGGCAGCAGACTTCCACCGTGCCCTCCCCTGAACCCCACTCTGTGTGCAGTATGACGGGTAAAGCTCCAGTTGCGTCAGTTTGGGGGTTGTTGCTAGGCAGAACATGCAGCATTGTCCTTGAGGCCTCCCAATGCCATGTTTAACCCTGCCAGGGCTGCAGCATGGCAAGAGATGGGGCCAGCTGGAGGAAGCAAGAAAATAACCCACAGGTTCTTGGAGAGGGCCTGCATGGACTTCTGAAGGTCAACCACATCAGGTTTCAGTCAAAAGAAGAGAAAATAGCCTGAAACTGTGCAGCCCTCAGCAGAAGACAGCCCAAACATCTTCAATATTTTTCCATGAAGTGTTTTTGAGAGGAGATATTCCTTGTCCAAAGGCCTCAGTGGTGGCTGCCTGCTCTCCAGGCTAGGGTTGGGGCCCCTGGCCAGACTTGTTGGCTGCACCCCACCACCTCCCAGCCTGCCTCCAGCCCAGAGTCCCAGGCCCCAACTGTGGCCTCAGCAGTGCCCATTGCAGTCCTGTGGCCAACAGCAGGTCCTGGCCGCCCAGCAGCATGGGCACAGCCACAGCACTGAGGGACGGGCCCACTGCTTGCACCTGGGGAGATGCAGCCTCACCACTGGGGGTAGTGAGTGAGCATGGATTGAGTGCTAGTGGTCCTTCTTTTTCCCACTCAGGTGCAGGTGTAAACAGGTACAAACCACAGTGCTGCTGGACTCTGAAATGAAGGCATCTGCAGGCTGTTTGCCTGAGGATCAGCAGGTCCCTCTTGTCCCTGAACAACTGTTCAGTCTCTGGTGATTTGCTGCCATGGCAATAAGGGAAGACTTGGAGCAGCCCTTGGAAGACAGGCAGGGTTCAGATGCCTCTCATATCTCAGGCCTGCAGGAATTAAGGGACAGGAAGGCATAGCTTCCCTTCACTTAGCAAAAAGGGGCGTTCTGGGAATGGTGTCATCTGTGCTTTGCAGTACCATCAGAAAGGGAAGAATTGCATAATTTCTGTTGGCTGCCATAATTATGAATTTGCTTGGGTCTTGCAGCAACCCCCAAAAAAAGGAAAAGTCAGAAAACCAAACCCATGACAACTTGAGCTTCCTTTAATCCTTCAGGTCCTGGTGGCTCTAAAATCTTGGCTAGGGAAGTGCCCTTTTCCCTTCACCCTGTGGAAGATGTTTCCTTACTATAATGAAGCCACAAACTGGCCTTTCTTAGCTGGTGCATTGGGAGCCCAGAGCCTCTGAGGTCAGGACAGACTCATGGCTTCCTCAGGCTTTAGGGTCCATCAATCCACCCTCAGTGAATTACAATGTGCTAGGGCTGGAATACCTGGACTGTGCAGATTTGGTCCCAGCAGTCTTTGTGGACTGAGGAAAGTGGTGCCAAAGGGTGGCAACCCAGGTACACCAAGGAAGCCAAGCTGTGTCCTGTAGGACACCTCCAGAAAGAGTTAACACACAGGCATGTTCCAGGTGTTTGAAATGATCAAGCTACAAAGGGGAGGAAGAGGTCGTTTCTGGGTGGAGAGAGCAGCCCTCTCTGTGAGCCAATGGTTAAACGATTCAGTCCCAACGCCCAGTTTTGGGGCTTATTTCATGGGCAAGAATTCGCAGGACTTTCCTCTCAAGATCCTGTCCTGGATGAAAACTGGGGACTGGACCTCTAAGCTTGTTGGCATCTCCTTGTCTGCGCTGTAGAAGGTAAAGTGCTATGCTCTGGTACCTTGCTGAGTTAAGGGGAGAAGTGGGGACATTTTCCCTGGCTGCTTACATTGAAAACATCCATTGAGTCTGTGTCTTCAGCTCTGCTTTTCAGGAGAATCAGGTTGCAGGGTGGTGTGAAGGATTTGCTGGGGTAAACTGTGTGTTTGGTGCTCAGGCTGGCTGTTGAGCCGGAGATATATGGCTCATTTCTGGGCTTGATTTTTTATGCACATTATGTACATTTCTTCTGCTGCCTTTCTTCTGGTAGATAGGAAACCTAGAAGGTATTAGCCACAGAAAAGCCGAAATCTTACTTATATCAGATGGGGTTGCTATGAACGGTACTGCTGGCAGAGTAACTGCAGCAGCATGGTGCACCTCTAGGGGCAAACCTCACTGAAACAGTGAGAAATTTGTTCAGATAGCAAATCCTGCCTGAACCAGGCAACCCTTTTGGCTCAGTCTCTGCAGCAAGGAAGGGAAAGCTGTGTTGTGAGTATCTGCAAGTGTGTAGCTAAGTAACTACCATCAGGAAAGGGGCACTGTTCACTGAATTGCCTTTCAGCAGAGCTTTCTGCCTTTCAGAAAGCATAAGCAGCTTGTAGCAAAATGACAGCGTAGTGTGCCAGTATCAGCAAGAATGGATCTGGTGTATCAGGAGGTCTCTGCTCTGTGTCCTGTTCCTAACCTACAGTTGGAAAGCCCTGGGTCATCAGCAGTTCATAAGGAAGACTTTTCCTCTCTGGGTCTAGCTTGTGCTCTGGGTCTCTTGAGTTGGGGTGTGTGAGTCACTTCTGTGTCCATTTTAGTGCCTTAAAGGCAAGTGTTCCTCTGCCGTGCCACGCTTGTTACTCAGCCTCTGGGGCAACTACAGGCCCTTTGCTTGGGGCAGTGTTGCCTGCCAGGTTTCCCTCTTGGCCATACTACTCTTGCCCCATTTTCTAAGCATTGTCTTTTGATCTAGGCTCTCTGGGCTGGGCTGTTACTCTGCCAACAGAGGCTAGTGTCTAACCTCTGTTCTGCCACTGCCCAGTGCATCCTGATAACATCGGACAAGAACTACCTTTTTGGCAACTGAGGTTTGATTTACAGTGCTGCATTTCTGTCTGTAGACTGAAGGAACATTCTGGATGTGAACACACATAGTGGGCTGGTCCTTGTGGCTGCAGTTTGAGGTGTGAAGGTTGATAGCTGGAGGGAGGAGAAGGGTGATGTGGTCCTTTTGTCAGTGAAATATTGAATCTGCAGTCAAACAGTGACTACAACATGCTGCTAACTCTTGGCCCCTGGCTTTAACAGGACCATGCTAGGCAGCGGTGCAGCTCGCATAGAGCAGTGTCTTTATCTTTCCCACTGTATTGTGCTCTCACTTTTTTGTGGGGTTTCACGCCATCCAAGCGCCAAAGAGAACCCTACTTGCTGCTGATGAGCTGTCCATAGGCAGCAGGTAGAGTCTACAGCTTTCAGAAGTTTTACTTTTTGGCTGCATCCCCAAATGGACAGCTTCCTTGTTTGACATGTGTTAGCTAAGCCCAGGAAATTCACTTTGCACTGACAGCTCACAGGATGGACTCGTACCTGATCCGCGTGAACGGCCATGGAGATCATGCCCCTATGCTAGATGTTCATCTCAAGAGTACTGGGAACACCATGCCACCAGCGAAGGCGAAAGGCCGGAAGCCAAGATGGGCTGTCAGGGCTTCTGAAATGTCAAAGAAGACTTTCAATCCTGTCCGAGCCATTGTAGACAGCATGAAGGTGGAGCCCAACCCAAAGAAAGCCATGATCTCCTTATCCTTAGGTGAGCATAGTCCTGTGTCTGAAACCTCTGGGTATTGGGGTCAACTGTGTGTCTGGCAGGTTGCAGGGCTCTGAAGCACAAAGTTTGTGCAAACACTATGGGATAAACCAGACAATCACACAGCTCTGTGCCTGTCACAGAGCAGTGAGAACTTTCCTATTTTTTCACTCTTCAAAAAGGAGACCCAACGGTCTTTGGGAACCTTCCCACAAATGATGAGGTCACACGGGCTATGAAGGAGGTTTTGGACTCAGGCCGGTGCAACGGTTATGCTCCATCTGTTGGTAAGTTGACAAAGCTCATCCTATGAGAGTTGGGTGGAGTCATATGCTACCTCCTACCCCACAGCAGGTGTATGAAGCCCACAGACATCCTTCCATTGGCACCCTGCTGCTGTCCTCACCAACAGTCATTTGAACACATAAGCATGTGTATCCCCCAGATACACCTGAATGTCCTTCCCTACATGAGCCGTTTGAGGCTCAGAGTTCCTGTGGAAGCTGTGTTTGCTGTCCCAGCTATTGGAGTAGGCAGAGCTTCAAGCAGCCAGAAGGACTTGGGAATGTGTGTCCCTGCCATTGGTTGCAGCCAAGCTCCTTGCTGATCTGCCTTGACCAGAACTCCCGTTGGGTGCTCTGACAACATGAGGCTTTTCAGCAGTTAGTGCCAGAAGTGTGGACAGAGCTCATGCCTGCCTCATGGGACCTTCCAGGCAGTGACAGGGAGGGCTGCCCTGGTGCCATCACTAAACACTGAGGGCTGTGTCATCGCACTTGGCTCACAAAACTCCCTGGCTGCCCTCCACCTGCTCCTGTCTGTTCTGTCCTCAGGATGTGCTGGGGCCAGATTCTGCCTCCTGGCCCAAGGTCTGGCATTGCTCTTGGCCATCCTGGCTCAGCCTCAGGAGCTGCATGGTGTTTGGCCACACAGACAGTGTCTGCTGCCTTGGGACACCACCAAATGGGCTTTCCCCAGCTGGGCAGCAGCTGTGAGCCTTGGAGGCTCACAGGAAGAAGGAAATGGTCTGTAAAAACCTCCCTTTCATGTTTGATACCTCTTTCCTCAGGCTACCAGTCCTGCCGGGAAGCTGTGGCTGCATACTACAGCTGTCCAGAGGCACCACTGACAGCCCAGGTACTTGCCCAGCAAGGTGCTCCCACTGCAGCTCAGGCAGGGCCCTGCTGCCTGTGCCCAGACCATGGGGCATGGGGGCCCTGCCCCAGCTCTCCCTCCCTGCCCAGCTGCAGGACTGAAGGCTCCACAGTGGGCCTGTCCCACAGTGGCCTCCTGCTGCTCTCATCCCTGCCCTGAGCCCTTCTCCTCCACCCTCCTCAGGAGGAGGCTGGGCTTTCCAGCTGTTGGAGTCTTCCTGCTTTCTGTCAGGCTCTGGGGCTGTCCTCTTGGCTGAGAAGCTCTCACCTGGCAGTGCCTGGGTGTTATGTCCCTCCCACATGTCTGGGACACTTTGGGGTGGCTGTACTTCTCACTGACCTTGCTGTGCTCTTTGCAGGATGTCATCTTGACAAGTGGCTGCAGTCAGGCCATAGAGCTTGCCTTGGCAGTGCTGGCCAACCCAGGCCAGAACATCCTGGTGCCACGGCCTGGCTTCTCCCTCTACAAGACTCTGGCATTGTCTATGGGGATTGAGGTCAAACTCTACAACCTCTTGGTAAGTGATGTCAGGTCTGGAAAGGACAACTTTGGCATTTCTGCCTTTCAGAAAAACCCTGGCTCTACCTGGGAAGTGCATGAAGGCAACATGAGTAACACTGGGTGGCCTGGCACACCTCACTTTGTGTGGCAAGTCCAGATCCTCAGCTGTTACTTCCCCTTCTCTTCACCTCACTAGCCAGAGAAGTCCTGGGAAATTGATTTGGAGCACTTGGAGTCTCTGGTGGATGAGAAGACAGCTTGCCTCATTGTGAATAACCCGTCGAACCCCTGTGGCTCTGTGTTCAGCAAAAGCCACCTCCAGGAGATCCTGGCAGGTGAGCCTGACCGTGTGTATCTGGCACATGGTTGTAGTCTGATATGTGACCACATTGCCCGTGTTTCAGTCACTGCAGCACCATGGCCCAGTGCTTTGCTTCTCTCCTTGTGACTGACCCCCGCTCAGAAATCAGGGCTTGCTTGGTGTAAGAGTGTCTTATCCAGGCAAAAAACATGCAGAGCACATGTCTTCCACAAAAACCTCTATGTGCCTTGGACTGCTCATTTCTCCACTCTGGCTCTGCAGTGGGATCATTCACAGGAACCCTGTGCTTCCTGAGCCTTGACCTGACAGAGGCAGGGCTGTGCTGCCAGCCTCCACAGACTGGAGCAGAACTGGGCTCAGCCAGGGCAGGGACCTCCAGTGGTTAGGCTTTCTGAATGAACAGTCTGTAGGAGGAAGATAGGTACCCTCTGCCCTGGGACAGAACTTCCCTCAGAGCCCTGCTAGGCCCTACAGCAAAGGGCAAACCTGTTCCCATGGAAGACACAGGGTGGCCGGGCTGAATGCCCTCTCTCCCACAGTGGCATCAAGACAGTGCGTGCCCATCCTTGCTGACGAGATCTATGGAGACATGGTGAGTGTCACTTGCAGTCCTTTGCAGCCCTAATGCTTCCTGTCCTTTTTGATCCACCTAACCCTTGGCCATGGCAGCCAAGTGTCCAGAGGTGAGGGACAGCTCCTTTCCTCTTCTCAAATGGTTCACTTTTATGTGATTGCACTTACCATGCTCATACCGTGAAGCTGGGAGCTTTAATCATCAATTTCCCATCACTTCCCTGCATCCCTTCTTGTTAAGCCTCATGCACACACCCACAGGCCCCACAACAAGAGCTAAGGACAGCCCTAACACAGTCTCCTGTCACAGGTGTTTGCTGACTGCAAGTATGAACCCATTGCAACCCTGAGCACCAATGTGCCAATCTTGTCCTGTGGTGGCTTGGCAAAACGGTGGTTAGTCCCCGGCTGGCGGATGGGCTGGATCCTAATTCATGACAGGAGAGACATCTTTGGTAATGAGGTGAGAACTGCTGAGTGATGCTGTCATGGCAACAGGCTTGCAGCATCTTCAGTCTGTGGATCACCAGGTGTTTAAGTGATACAGGCATGTACTGCTCTTTTGCTCTCACATGGATGTCACCCAATTGTGCTCACATGCTTTTCTGCTCCTCTAGCCTCTTCATGTCCCTTCCTTACTCATCTGTTCCCAGACATGGCCTTCTACCCACATCTGCATTGTAGCACACTCCTTGTCTATGCTGCTTATTCACACATCCCTTGTCCTTTTCATGTGCTTCTAACTTCTCAAATAGCTCCAGCATGCACTGAAGGTATTGCATGGCTTATCCAGTATGTTGAGCCCGTGTGTAGTCTCTATGTTCTTTTACATGGTTTCTCTTAAAAGTAAGAACAAAGCACCTTGCAGTGCTGCCAGTGCTTTATCTGGCTATTTTTCAGCTGTGTTACAAGAACAACCATCTACTGCAGTGACCTTTCCACCTAGAAGGCTCTCTGCAGAAGAAGAGGGAGAAGAGAGGACCAAATGAGTGAGCAGAAAAGCTAATGTTGATTGTCCTTATCTGGCTTTGAAAGTGTGGATTGTGGGCTCAAACTTAAGGGAAATGCAAAGTAGTATTTGGAACAGCTCTGACTTTGTTTGTATTAGCTATATTCCAGCCTGGTTCAAGTCAGATTGGGAAGCTTTACAATCTGCAGCTGAGGACCAGAGAATGACACTGTAAATAGACTGAAAAACCTGGCATGTAGTCACGCAAATGTTCCTTAATACTCTGTATGCTCACTGAAGAGAGGGGTGTGAACAGCTGTAGAAATACAGAAAGTGGGCCTTGGAGCTGTTCCTTTCCTTCAGGAAAGCATCATCTGAACTGCAAATGTCACAATGTTTTCTCAGATCAGGGATGGCCTTATAAGACTGAGCCAAAGGATCCTAGGACCCTGTACAATTGTCCAAGGAGCACTGGAGCGTATCTTGGACCGAACACCACCTGAGTTCTACCATAACACTCTGAGCATCCTCAAGGTAAACAGGCTATAAGAGAGCAGCACTGTTTGTTCACAGATTGTTTGGAGGGAGTCATATCTCTCTAGCTCATTATCCTTCACCACCCCACTTCGAGGTGCAATTTTGTCTGTGACTAGGAGAGCTAAACGAATCAAATTCCAGCAAGATACATGGTAACTGGGGCAGAAATTCTGGCTGGGATAAATTTTGTGCAGCCCAGCCCTGAAGCTGGAGCTGCTGACTGAGGGGATGGAATGTTTGGCACTGA
>NW_008661628.1:2268-22252 GCF_000695815.1 Acanthisitta chloris | reverse complement strand
TCAGGGCCATGGTCACCCTTGCTGTTTGCATTTGTTGGCCCTTTATTTGCAGTAGACAAACCTGTTTATAGATTCAGTCCAGAGCTTGGCTTCCATTTGCTGAGCTGCTTCCTGGAATTTCTCCTGTTTTGAAATTTCTCCTTTTTGCTTTTCAGTCCAATGCTGACCTTTGTTACGCTGCCTTATCATCTATCCCTGGCCTTCAGCCTGTCCGGCCCTCTGGAGCCATGTACCTCATGGTAAGCAAGGAGAATGACCTGGCATTTCCAGACTGCCAACACTCACACAAGCTCTCGTTGCCCGTGCTTGCCAGTGTTTCAGATTGGTGCTTGGCACTAGGTCTCTGTTACTGTGCATTTTCATGTTGCCCAGTGCTGTAGGTACATCCCTTGGGCACTTTAGCAGGCCAGAATATGTTGTTCACTGCTCACAGAGCAGAGGCTGGTACACTTCACCCACTTGCTCCTACACAGAACTCCATGACTTGTACTTTGCAAGACAATACTGTTTTACCTGGATTTAGAGCAGCTGGCAATGGGAAGCCCCTACACTACAAGGCAGATTATTATGCCTCCTGTAGAAGATGTAGCCTTTTTCATACTGGCATGTTTGTCTTCTGCCTATGGTGTTCCCTCTTTTTCTGCCTTTCCTATGCCTGTTTGTTTTAACTTTTAAGAATGTGGTGAAATTTCCTTTTTCATCTCATCCAGCTCAATTGAGACATTTATGACATTTTAACACACTTTCGATTTTATTTTTTTTTTTGTCTCATAGTGTCACGAGCTTTTTATCAGCTCTTAAAATGTGGACTCTGAACTGGAGAATACTGCAATATCAACCTCACTCACAGTTGACCCAGTTTCCAGTTTTGCCCAGAGTTACACACATCCTCTGCTCATGCTCTAATATTCTTTCGTACCTATAGCATAATACCTATTGCAGATCCTCTGCTCAGCTCTAATATTCTTTCATACCCATTGCATTTCTGCAGTATCTGAACACTCACTTTGAATTAAATCGTCTGGTAAATTTTTTTCTACTAGCTCTTTCAGAACTTCTCCATGCAAATTATCTCTCAAATTATCTGTTTAAGAATATTTTCACGAGATATTTAAAATAATCTTTGGTTATAAAGGTCAGGCTCAATGGAGTCCTGATCTAGGGAATGTCAGCCCTGCCCTGGACAGGGGTGAGGTGGAACTAGATGAGCTTTAAGGTCCCTTCCAACCCAAACTGTTCTAGGATGCTATAAATAAGTGGCCAGAATAGTGCTGTCTTTATGTGACAGATGGACAGCTGCCCTCTTTACAAATACACAACAGAAATATTTATTGAACATTGTACCATTTTCCTGTTGTTTTACCAACTGTATCATCCTACAAGCATTTATCTTTTTCATGATGCTCTAGCCTTGCTATCTTTCCTTTTTTTATACACCAAAACATTAGTTTGCCTTTTTTTTATCCATATGGACTTCTTGCATGACAGAGTTATAATGTATATGGTTCTCTCCCAAGTTCTTTTTCAATGTCATATTTATTCCTTTTCACTTCTAATTGGTTACTGCACCTTTGCCATCAGGTGTTTTTTACTCAGGTTGTGCTTAACTGAAATTCCAGCTTTATATAGATAATGAAGGCTTCTTGACAAGACCAGATTTCATTTATGTATTTCTGTTTGTGTCTTACATTCCAGTCAGCCCAAACCATGAACAAAAATTGAGGGCAGAGAGTTGCGCTTGACTGGGAAGTTGTTGGGCTATATGCATAAACAGGGACACTGCAGATAGTTTTGGTGCCCTTGATTACTATGTTAAATCCCTCTGCTGCAGGTCGAGATTGAGATGGAACATTTCCCGGAGTTTGAAAATGATGTGGAGTTCACTGAGCGACTCATCTCAGAGCAGTCTGTGTTCTGCTTGCCAGCCACGGTGAGCCTGACACTGAGAGCCTCGGGGAGCTGTGTGGCCAAAGTGTGGGGGGAGAAGCTGCAGGGTTTGATCCCTGAGCTCTCGGGACAGGCTGAGCTGTGTGTGCAGTGTCCATGGTCTGTAACGGTGTGTGTGAGCTGGCTGTCAGCTCCAGGTACTGTGTGTAGGCATGGGGTGAGGCAGTCTCTGGCTCACTAACAGCCCTCACTCAGGCTGCCAGGACCTTCCCAGCTCCAGGCCTGCTCTGTATTTCCCAAGTTGACAGAGCTATATCCACACCTCCTTGCTGAAGGTGCTCCCTCAAAGGCCCAGGACTGCTCCCACCTGTGTTCCAGTCTCCTGCCCCTGTAGGCACAAGGAAGGCTGAGAACATTGTTCCCTGTGTTCACCTCCTTCAAGCTCCACTTCCAACATTGGATATGGACAGGGCCTTAAATATTCTCCAGTCCTCTTCTTCACTAACTCCTTCCAGCCCATTCCCTGGGTCTGCATAGGCCACACAGAATCACGGAGTCACAGAATCAATCAGGTTGGAAAGAACCTCCTAGAATATCGAGTCCAGCCTATGACCTAACACTCCCATGTCAACTAGACCATGACACCAAGTGCTATGTCCAGTCTCTCCTTCAACATCTGCAGGGATGGTGACTCCACCACCTCCCTGGGCAGTCCATCCCAGTCCTTTGGTCTGTCCTCCTCACAGCATCATGTCTGCACAGATGGAGATAGGAGACTAGCTTGGAAGAGAAAAAAGCAGTCTAAGGGAGCAGGAGGCAGCCCTGTGTCCTACACTGATCGATTTCAGTTGCTGACACAGCACATAGTCCCAAGGCAGGGCTCTGAAACTGCAGCACTGCCCTAGGTAATCTGCCAGCTTCATCTTTTCTTCTTTCAGTGCTTTGAGTACCCCAACTTCTTCCGCGTGGTGATCACCGTGCCCGAGGAGATGATCCTGGAGGCCTGCAGCCGCATCCAGGAGTTCTGCGAGATGCACTACCAGGGTGCTGAGGGGGCCCAGGATCTGGAATGTGACAAGTAGCCGTAGCTGGCCTCCTGCCTCTGCCAGGCTAGACCTTGTGTGAGGCAGCAGGCAGGCAGGCAGGGCTCCTCCCAGCCAGCCCCACAGCCCGCTGCCTGCAAGCAGCCACTGTTTTGCTGCTACACTTTTTGTGCTCCACACACCCCTCAGCACTATGGGAAGAAGCAGGCACTTTTCTCTCCTCCTCCATTACAGTTTGCACACCCTGTGGCATCCAGTGCCCCTGGTCTCCACACACTCAGCACGTGCACCTGGTGTTGGTCTGTGCTGCCTATGCACTGGCTGCAGACGGGCAGGAAGCTGTTCCTGGGTCAGGCCTCACTGGCCTGTAGCTCCTGTGCTGGCCACACTGTCCCTTGGGGTCAGGAAAATGACACTGTCTTAGAGGATAAGAGAAAAGTACCCACCTCGCACTTACCTGTGTTACCTTAGGAGGCCAGAGCTCTTTATACCAAGCCCTTTGTGTGACGAAGGGAGTAAATTATTGCAACTTTTTTTATTAATAAAGATTCTGACACATCAGTCCTGCACTGTGCTCCTGTTGTGCTGGGTCAGGCTCAGTCACTGTGTGGCTCACCCCTGCTCACCCACGGTGCTGTCTGCCTGGGGCATGGTGAGAGTGAGTGCCTCAGACCCCAAAGGCACCTGCCAGCCCTGAGAGCAGGATGGGCCCTGCAAGCCTGGCACAAAGCTGTGCCCTGTTGGCTGTGGCAGCCTGGCTGTGCTCGCTGCAGAGCAGTCCTGGCTGCACCTGCTCCTTGGTCCCACACCATGTGCCCCAACAACACAGCGGGCGCTGGTGCCCACTGCTGTGGGGAGGGACTGCCCCTGGGGCCAGAGCCAGCCCTGCTGGGTGCTGGTGCCAGAGTACTCAGGGCTGGGACAGGCACACGTTTCCTGCTGTAGTGGTGACTCATGGGGTGGCACCTGTGGCTCACACTTCGTGGGGCGTCAGCGGTGCCAGGGTTACTGATTGCTGAGCACATCAGCTCCACGAAGCAATAAGGAACTGGTGACCTGGTGTGGGAGGAGATGACAATGCCCATCAGCACATGCATTCTGGTGACCTGGTCAGAAGCCGTTTCTGGAACTGACAAAGGGACAAGTTGTGGGGTGCCTCACATCATCACTTTCAGCTCTGTTCACCTGTCCTCCCGCAGAATTGGGATCCACAGGTCAAGTCTGGCTCCTCAATGATGGGAAAAGTGAGCTAGCCCTAGATTACACACTGACAAATCTACCAGGTTCTGTAGCAATTTCATTGTCTCCCCTTAGCTTGCCCAGTACAAATCTGGGTACCAGTACTCCGTTAGAGGGGAGCTGTCTCTCTGAGAATGACAGCAGTGTATGAAAAGGTCTTTGACATGTCAGCTGTCTATGCTGTATCTTTTCCTTTCAAAGAAAGCAATGCCAGATAAAAAGAGAGGGTGCATGGTACGCAGCTTCAGAGATTCCATGCCATTAGACCTCCAAATAGAGCAAAATAACCTGAGCTGCTTAAGACAAAACACTGGCAAACAATAAATAGGATGATGTGTGAAGGGTCTGTTGGGCCAGGAAACCTTAACAGCATGATGTTGCTGCACTGCTATGCTGTCTTGCACCTACTACAGCTGACAAGTTTCATCTGTTTCCTTGAACTCTTCTCCACATATCTTAGGTTCTGTGAATTTAGTCCCCATTACTAATGAACAGTAATGGGGATTACTGCTCTGTTGAGGTCGCTCTCCATTCGGGAACCCTTTTCCTTTCAGAGTCCCCTCAGAGATGTCTGTTAACATGCAAATGATCTGCAACAATTAACGTGATTCTGTTTCTTCTTGACCCAGCAGCATTTGGCCAAGGATGTTGAGAGATCCAGAGACAGGCATATATATACACCTTGTAAATCTCAGGATATTTAGATTTCTCAAGGCCACATCCTCCATTGGCATCTTTTGCAAACATAACACTTCCTTTTGACACACCTAGGTTTTCCCTGATGCAAAAGCAAACTAGCATTTAATCACAAATGTTCTAGTATCATTTTTCAGGTATTATACTCACATATGCCTTGCGTCATAGTGTGGGTGTAGCCTAGAACACCCTGCCAGCCACACAAACCAGCCTAAGGTGCTGTTTGGAGGTGCTTTGTACCAAAGAAAACCCCTTCAGCACTGAGACCAAGGAAGGAGTCAAGACATAGGTCTGAAGCTCCTCTTCTGCAGATGTTCAGACAAAAGTCTGCAGGGCTATAGTATAAGTCTCTTAGTGCTCTTATAACTGATTGCAGGAAAATAATGGAAGATTAGCGAGGAGGATTGTAAATATGTTCATGTGACTTGCAGCTGAGGCGTAGAAAAATGCATTTGTTATACTAACTGTTGTTTAGCCCTGTGTCTTTCATAAGTAGAACATCCGTGTTTAGATAACATAGGCCTGTGATCAGCTTAGCAACACTCTATTGAACATGTGTGAGACCCCTGCTCTGCTGTGGTAACAATCAGACCTCAGTGGCAAGCTATGCCTGCAGTAATCCCTGAAATACAGGTTAAAACAGCAGGTTTGGTGATCCTCTAGCATGGACTCTGTGTTGCTGGCATCCCTGTCTGCCTCGGCCTGGGTACTGCTTTGAGGGTCCTCTGGGTGATGAGGCAATGGAAATAAATGCAGTCTGCATTTCATCTGTGGTTTTGGGGATGTTCCTGCATCTTACCCATGCTGGCTTACACCAATCCTCAGCTATCCTCCCTGTCTTAGCCAGGGAGCACCAGTGGTATCCTCTGGCACAGGCTTGCAGTGTGCTTCTGCTCTTTTCTGTGCTGTCTGGACTGGCTGTGACCTACCCCAGACATGGGGACCTAGACAGGGAGGCAACCTCGTGTCTAGCACTCCTCTTGAGAATGAAGGAACTTTTCAGCTCATGGGCAAATGTCCCCAGCTTCCAAAGGGGCTGGCAGCAGGGTTCAACCCCGACAGGCAAACAGGCCCTGCAGGCAAGTGGTGCCAAATCACACCTGCCAGCAATCAGGCCATCAGCTCCCCCAGGTGCCTCGAGAGCTTGAATGCAGCCCAGCCCCTGACCCCTTCCAGGTAGCACTGGCTGCTCCCAGCAGGGCTGTAAACCAGAGAGGCCCCTAAGGATTTTCCTGCCTTTGGGCCATGGCCTTTGGCTTCAAGACCCTGTCTGCACTGGCCTGCTCTCCACCAGCATGTAGACACCTGCAGTGGGAAGATGTGGTTTGCACTGATCTGAACCCAGGATGGTTGCAAGGATGCAGTCTGTGGACAATCGTGGAGGCCCAGCTTGCCAGGGAGCTCAGGTGAGGTTTGAGGATCGTATGGGAGTGGTACTCGAGGGAAAGGTGTCTGTGCACAGATCCTCTGTAGGTGAGGGCTGGCACATAACCTCATTCTCCCAGGCTGTGCAGGTCTGTCAGAGGCCAGAGGAACTCATCTGCTCAGGTGGCATTAGCCACAACACACAGCAGAGAGAGGCACAGGCACAGATAGGTTTCCACAAGGATGAGAAGTGGCCAGGGAGCTACTATGGATGTAAGAGGAGGTGGCAGCAGTGGGCTGGGAAACAATAACTGCTTAAGGTAACTGGGAGTGATTTCACAAACCAGGATGTGAGAGGGTAGAGGAGCTCTGCAGGAAGAGGAAGGCTCAGCATGGGCAAAGTGTTGCTATTAACAGGACAGCCAAAAAAGACGCAGCCTCAGCAGGGTTCCAGTAGCTGGAAGGTACCTAAAAGCTAGAGAAGCTTAACAACTGGTCAGAGCAAAGTTGGGGTTGTATACTGGCCTTCAGCCTAGGTCCCCAGCACTGGGAGACCCTCCTGAGAGGCAGAAGCACTGGGATCTCCCTCATGTTGCTGGAAGCCCAGATCTATACCAGCCCTTTGCTTTCTCATGTATTGTCTCTAGTTTGTTTATTTTACTTGGATCAGTTCCCTGAAGCTTTGCTGGAGCAAACTGGTACTGTCAATACATCTGAATGACTTATTTCCTGGATATCTGGTAGAAGTAGTTAGTGGTAACATTGGGTTTTCTGCACTCCAGTGCATTGCATGGGCTGTGTATGCTTCAGGTCTGCTTAATGCTACTGATTCTCTCAACTCCAGACTAGCTGTTCTACTCCAAGCTTCAGTGCTTCTGCTGATTTCTGGTTTTAGACTGCCTGTGTATGTAAAGAAGGCAGAAGCTGACCAGGCAAATGGATTCAAAAGCTGCATAAATAATCTTTTCTTATTTCTAATTTTCTCTTTACTGTAATGTGTTAGTAAAGTATTATGTGACCTCATTCTCAGAGCCTTATTAACACTAGTTTCTTTCTTTCTCTCCTCTTTCTCTATTCCCCCACCACTTGATATTAGAGTGCAACATTACAATGAAGACAATAAATGATACTTCAACTGTGAGCAGGGTGAGAGAGGGAGGGGATTAGCCACTATCCTTGCTCTAGCCTATTGTAACTTGGATTTCTTATGTGCCAATACAGACAAGTCTATTTATCTCAAACTGCTTCTAAATAAAAATATGACTTTAAAACTTATCTCAGACACAAGGAAAAGGCCATAGCAACCCGAGTGCAGGAGCACACCAGCCTGTCTCATATAGGGCATCGTAGCAGTGATTTGTCCCATCTTTCATTATTCCAGAAGCCTTATGGGACAAGATCTGCTCTGGCTCAGGAAGAACTTGCTCTGACTGGAATTTAGGATAGGCATTGCACCTCTGCTCGTATGCCTTCTGGGGCTTGCCTCACTGCTGTGTTTTCTATCCATTCTCTATGAATGACAAGGTCAAGATCAACCAGGGTGACTGTATAGAGTATCCCTACCAGAAACGGCTCTTTCTGAAAGGCAGAGTTCTGCACTGCTGCCTTCATCTCTATGAAAGTGATGACATACAAGCTTCTTTTCTGCAAGGAATAGGGTTTTCCCTGTGCATTTCAAAAGTCAATAGTTTAGCAGTACTCAAATTCAAATCCGGTGGATTTGGACAGGATATCATGCATGGCCCTGTGTGAGCAGCCACATTGCAGCTTTCTGCCACACTCAATCTTCAGATTTTAGAAGAGAATGGCCCTCTCATCTCTGCCTGGAATCCTCTGTCAGTGAATAAACACTTCTGTCTTCAACGGAGGGTGCTCCCAAGGGCAGGACTTGTGAGACAGACAAGCTGATTTATTGAAGAAGAGGAGATGCAGAATGTATGAAGGCCTTTATCAGTCTCAGTCCCCTGTATGTGGCACATGGTTGTGTTCTATCTCACATGTGACAGATGGCTCCAGGATTGATGTTCCTCCTCTGACCTAGTCACGTGGGCTCCTTTCGCCATCACTTGAAAGACACAGAGGCTTCCACAGCATTATTCCCTTGAGCTGGCACAAGATGAGTTGTGTTCTACAGGGCACATAAAAGCAAATGTTAAAATCTTGTATAACTTAAAGACTGCAAATAGGGAGAAATTACTCATTCTCTCCTGATAAAAAAGAAATATGATAATACCAAATACAGTTTTTCACATGTAGGTTCAAAACAGAGCAAAGCAGTTCTTACAACATATAGCCAAACATACTGTTATTGCCAGGAAATCGTGTTGATGCTAAAAGTATTTGAGTTCAAAATATGACTGGACAAGTGAATTAAAAAAAAAAATCTAGGTGCTGTAAAATGCAAAGACAAGCTTGATCTGAACTGACGGCTTCTGTACAGTCACCTACTCACAAACATCACTCTCCACTCTTGTCACAGGCAACAGAAAGAAACAGGAACTTCCAGGGCATCACTCACTAGGTGATTATGGACACCTACATTCAGAGAGGTGAAATGTGTACTCCAGGACAGCACCTAATGAGGAAATGTTTTTCTTGTTCTCTTCCCTAGGTATGTGCTCCTGATGAAGACAGGGCAAGGGGTTAGTTAAACCTCACAGCTGAGCCGGTTTCACTGCTCTAGGTATGCCTGGTTCTCTCACCAACAATCAAAGACATGCCCTCAGGGGAGAAGTCTTCTCCAGTGTAAGTGCTGAGGAGCTACCTCTAGTCCATACTGCTGACATTACTCCTCAATCTGCTCCTGTTGCTGCTGCACTGGGTCAGGTACAGGCTACATGGGCATTTCCCAGAACTCACTAGTCTCTGAGTCCCCGGGAGGAGGGTGGAAAATAGAAATGTGGCATTCTCTGGATCAATTGTAAGAGACCTGTGTCTTTCCTGCACTGAGAACCCCAGACCAGAGCAGAGCAGAGGGGGAGAATCTTCTGCCTCATCCTGCTGCTCACACTGCTGGTGACACAGCTCAGGGCATGGTTGGTTTCTGGGCTGCCAGTGTACATGGCTGGCTTGTGTCCAGCTTCTTGTCCACCAACACCCCCAAGTCCTCCTTCTCAGGGCTGCTCTCAGTCCAATGTCCACACAGACTGTATTTGTACTTGGGATTTGTGCTTGTTTTTGCTTTGTTTCATAAAGCTTTAGAGTCAGACATACAGGGAGAATCACGTTCCTTGTTGAGGAGCCAGAGGTTTTCTCCTCCAAGTTTCACAACATGCAGGTCTTGGGAAAAACAGTGTGCCAGGACAGTGTGCCCTCCCAAGCCTTGTCTCCAGAGGAGAGCACATTCTCCTCTGTGCAACTGCTCATGCCACAGAGGCTGCCTTCTGGAAAGCTCAGCCAAATAGTTGGAACTTGGGATCTGTACCTCAGTATTCAGTATCAGTGCCAAAGGATCAGCCTGTTTTGGGCAAACTGCATACAGCTGGAACAGAAGTTTTGGTATGTTTCTGTTCATGCAGCTCTTGGCCAGGGGGGAATAATGCTTCAGGAAGAGCCACTGGAGTGGTGTGACCTTTACAAAGGTTTTGTAACACTTAATGACATACAGGTATATCCTTCCTACAGGTGCAAGGCATGGGAACACATAGCTGAAATCCAGGCTGCACAGAACACTGAATGGTTCTCTGCAGGGCCCCACTTGGACTGCTGCCAGCTTCTCACTTTGCTTCCCAGCCCAGGGTTACCAGGGCTTGACCATCTGTGTTTGCAAGGCAGCAAGTGAAAGGGAACATGGCCTACCCCATTTGCATTTTCCCTCCTGCTTGAAGGACCAGCCTTGCCCAGATTTTTGACTTCTGCTGTCTCCTATTCTCCACTTATCCTCAGAGCAGCTCAGTAAAGTCCCTGGGGACAGGGGACACCATTAAGAGAAGGTATACATCTCTCCAGATTGTGTGATGGAAATTATGAGATCTGGAATAGGAATGACCCAAAGCTATTGTCTGTGTGGTCATTTCTCTTGAACCCAGTGCTGCTCTGCTTCACTACTTCACCTGGCACAGCCCCACTGCAGCTCCAGCACCCTTGTGAATCATTAACAGGCCAAGTCCAGTAGCTCCTTTCACAGCTTCTCCTTTCACACAGTTTTCTCTCCCAGCCCCAGATGTTTCATTCAAGAAAGGCACAGACAAAGGATAGTCAAAAAGACTTTGTGTGACTCTGCATATGCTGACATGGCAAACAACCAGAGCAATGGTAGGCAAACGTACTCTATCTCTGCACTCCTGGTGGGTAAACTGGTCTTCCTGGCAACAAGGGTTCTTGTTTGTCCTTCGCACTGACACTCCACGCACAACCCTGGTCCTCCTTTTACAGGGAGCAGTCTTGGACTTGCAACAGGACTTAAAAGCATTTCTCAGTGTCCTTCATGAACTTCCTGGCTCTGCTCCTTTCCTAGTAGTGCTTGGTCATCTGTGCCCCTGCAAGAAGCTGCTCACTGCCATGCCCTGCACTCAGTGCAGGGTGGAGTCCTCTCGTTTGAGGCTGGTCAAAGTAGGCGGGCAGTGCAGAGCAGTTGTGGTGGAGCAGGGGATGGGAGGGAGCAGGCACAGGTGTAGGTAGGGGAGGAGTACATGTGTATGTGAGAGCCCAGCATGAAGGCAGAGTGCTAGTACATGAACACACAGCTCTCCGTGTGACTGCCTGGTGGTGTGTGTGCCACAGCAGCAAACGTGTGTGAGGGCAGCTTTGCTTAAATCAGGACTGGTGGTGCTTCAAGAGGACTTGTCAAGGTGAGACTTTCAACCATTTCTTGTTATCTGGTGTGGATGCTCCTGTGCCCAGAACTGTATTCACTGTTCCTGCTAGGCAGCCTGAACTGGGACATAATTTTTGTAAAACTTTGTAAACGTATGGTGCCAGAAAATTGCTACAGTGCTGCTGATGGTCTGGCTTAGAGGGTAGTTCCTGCTTTTCCAGGCTGTCTTCTCAGTGCTTCTTCTCAGGTTTTCCCACTAGTGACAGTCATGTCATCTGCTCTCCTCTGAATGGGCAGATGACTTCTAATCCTCCAGAAGTCGATGAAGCCAAACTGAAGAAGCGTTTGGAAAAACTATGAGCAACCATCAGTGCCATTAAAGACCAGTGCCTGGGGCTTCCCTGGCACCAGATCCTCTTTGCTCTATTACTGCCACTACAGCAGTGGGGAACCTGTACAGGTCTGGAGAACTACCCAGACTGGCAGAGTACTCGACCTCAGTCTGCACAGCACAAGGTGTTTTGGGCTGTGTCTCATACCCACCCCAGACATGCACAGCCTCAACAAACCTGTGCTCTGGGGACATGCTACCCGTGCTCAGGGTGGGTTTGATGGGTATGTCTCTCTTGGGCTGCTTGCTGCTTTCTGGAATGCTTGCTCTTTGCCAGGATGAAGCTTTTCCAAGGATCCTGTTTGTTTCTGGGAAAGTTTAAAACTCTGGTTTGTGTGGGTTTGGGTTTTTTGTTGCTGTTGTTGTTTTTGTTTGGTTTGGTTTTGGTTTGGTTTTGGTTTTTTTTGAGATTCCAACTGCTTGGGCAGGCACATCCCAGTCCTCTGTGTTCTCGTGTGTTTGCCATGGGAGACTAACATAGCCACACTGGATTGTTATATTTTTCAGTAGTTTCTGTACTTCATCCTTTGTGCCCTGAGATTCTTCCTGTTATTTCTGCTCTCAGTCAAATCCTGGCTCATCTCTGCCAGCAGACAGTAACATTGTGCCTTTTTCTGTTCTGCAGCTGAGATTGTCCCAACCATTTTGGGCAGATCTTTACCTGGCAATTCTGTGAGGGCTTCATATTTTCACTTTTGCAATATGGAATTAGTTGAATCACTGGTAACTCTGGATGTTTGCTGCAGGGAAAATATGTTTAAGCTTGAGACTTTTGTTTAGAAACATCCCAGCTGCCATCATTGAGAGATACAGTGGTGAAAAGGTTATGTAATTGGTATTTCTTTCATATTAGGGAATGTCTGACAGAACCTCTACCACTCTTTGCTGCTCCTCTATTCCACTTCACCAGGCACACAACTCAGTTCTTTTACCCTCTGTGGAACAGACTGGTTAGGACAACAGTCATCACTATTTTTTGCATAAGAGTGAAGAAGCTGTTGAAGCTGTGGCCTCACATGAGGTCATTTCTACCAAGAAGAGTCACAGGGATGGTCTACATACTCTGGCATGTCTAAAACATCCAGCTATCCCACCCTGATTTGATTCCAGACAAAGGCATACCCTTGCTTCCTGGAAAAAAGCTGAATCCGTTCTCAGACTATTCACATGTAGGTTTCCAGAAAACCAATTATTTCCATGGTTTTAAATCTGTCTGGATATCTTCATGCCAGTGTCCATATCTCCTCAAAAGAGATTTTTTTCAGTAGCTTCTGGCTTTAGTCCAGGAACTCTGTCAGCAGTTAGAATTATGTTATTAATGGTGCCAGATGGAAGTGATATCATCAAAGTTTGTTTGGAAGCCAGGACTTTCAGTAAACACTGCTGCATTCATTTGCAAGGAGGAAGCTGATATATGAATCATTTTTACAACAGTCTTTGTTTGCAGCTCTTCCTAGGGTTGGTCTGAATAGCAACCTGATTTAGCTTTCTGTCAGACCTGAACACTAGAGGCCATTTGTGTAATCCAAAAAGTCAGTGGGCTTCTTGTCCAGGAGAGTAGAAGCATGTGGTCCCTCACTAAATGCCCAGCCCCAGCCTTGTAAGATGCTACTAAAGTAAAATTCATATTGTGGTGGCACTTACTGGCAACAACCAGACTTACCCATTGGGCTGGGTATTGTCCCGGCTCTGAGAAATTATAATTGCTGCTTTATAAACCCTAAGCTCAAAACAAATGCCCAGCAAGTAGATTAGATAAACAAGCTGATTTATGCACATATATTGGAGGGAGACATGAATGCTCTTCCTAGTTGGTTGACAGCAGTGAATGTACCTGAAAATCTAAAACATCAGTGCTAGAGTAACTGGAATCATGGGAGGAGACACTCCCATGCAAATCAGCCTGAAAGTTTCACTGCAGTGGAAATTCGAGGCAGGGCATGAGGAGGTGGTTAGGGAAACCTTGGGAATGTTCACACCTACTGTGGACCCAGAGGATGGTGTGGTAAGCAGGTAGCAAGGAAGCACTGTCTGCACTGCAGTTGGTTGGCTCACACTTGGTAGTGGGGCTGCTACTCTGTGTGGGCATGGCTGCCTGAATCCTGGCTAACCCTGGGCTGCACAAAAGCAGTAAGGATGTGGGCTCTGATGCTGCTGTTGCCCAGGAGGACTTGCATCTCGCCCTGCAGCCCCGAAGGCCCTGCTCTCTCTGTCCTGTCTGGCTGTGGATGTACCTGGAAGGACTGACCATGATTTAGAACCTGTAAGAAGTTTTAATTTTAGTTCACCTAAATGTGAAGGAATTGCACTGGCAAGAGAGGTGGATTTTGTCCCTGGGGATGGCCAATGCTGCAGGAACCCACCTGTGTTCAAGGCACAGTCAGGCCCCGCAGGGGAAGGGAAGGAGAACACACATGACAGGAGCAGTTGGCAGAGCAAGCTTCAAAGGACTTTGTAAAAATTAAGTGAATCCTTTCTGCCTCAGATCCCATCTCTGATGATGTACTTACTTCAGATTCCTATGCCAGCTGGTACTCAGGCTATGAATTGTCCCCAGGCAGCACAATAGACATTTTCCAATAACTCAGTCATTCTCAACAGGCAGAACAGAGCTTCAGTGTGAGAAACAAGGAGTCAGCTTTGGGCAGAGCTTTGACTGGCATGTTCTATTGTACCTCTTCTCATAAAAGTCCCATGAGGAGAGGCTGAGGGAGCTGGGGTTGTTCAGCCTGGAGAAGAGGGGGCTCAGGGGAGACCTTATCACCCTCTACAACTCCCTGAAAGGAGGTTGGAGTCAGGTGGGGGTTGGTCTCTTCTCCCAGGCAACCAGCAGGAGGACAAGAGGGCACAGACTCAAGCTCTGCCAGGGGAGGTTTAGGTTGGATATTAAGAAGAGATTTTTTTATGGAAAGAGTAATCAGGCATTGGAATGGGCTGCCTGGGGAGGTGGTGGATTCACCATTCCTGGAGGTTTTCAAGATGAGACAGGACGTGGCACTTAGTGCCATGGCCTAGTAACCATGGCTGGACTGGACTCGATGATCTTTGAGGTCTCTTCCAACCTGGTTGATTCTATTCTATTCTATGAAAAGATCTATGGGATGAGTGGGGATGGAGGGAGGGGTAGCAGGAGAGTCTTTTAAAAGGAGTTAGGCTAAGAAAGGTGTTAGTAGGCAGGTAAGCAGGTAAGCCTGCCTACACAAAGATGGATGAGATACACCCTTGTGGGCCTTTCTAGCAAAATTGTCTAGGATGCTCTGTCTCTGGAGAAGATATTGTTGTGCTTAGACTGATTACCAACTTCCTTCAGTATGTGAGTTTTTGCCTGTGGTGACAGTGTTTCCTGAAATTTCAAAAAGAATATAATCAAAACAAATGGAAACCTACATTGTATATTTACAGCATTTTGACATAAAAGTTATTGGAAATGGTGGTCAGAGCAGGTGTTTAAAAGTAACAGTGTGGAACTGTTGACTTCTCCACAAAATGTGAGCTTTTGCATTTTTCCTTCATAAAAATTGCCAGGATCATGTCTGCAGGAATTGTGTACATGAAGTACATATTTGTGTATACAGACTTTTTTCAATGCACTCAACCAGCTTTTAAACCTTGATAAAATGCAGACAAACTTTTCAGTATCATCCAAGACTGCCTTAGAACAGCCTACTGACAAACTGCTTTTGTTGCAGCCCCTGCAGTACTTCTGTCCTTAACTAAAACACCTTGTGCAGTGGTTGTCACAGTGTCACTGGTAGTGTGGCAGCTTCCCAAATCCTGTGCCTGCAGAGAGATTTGCAGGAGCCTGATGCACCACATCCTGCCTGCATCTTGATCTGGTGATGCTGAACTTCCTCTGTCTCTGCAGGTCCCTTGCAACCATGCTGAAGTCTAGAAGAGTGCAGGTGCTCCTGATTCTGATAGTTCTGTCCTTCCTTCTGATCCACTTCCTACCCTGCAGCAACAACGCCCCCATGGAAGAAAAACCTTCTCCAGTCCACATCCTCATTCTGTCCTCCTGGCGGTCAGGATCTTCCTTCACTGGACAAATCTTCAGCCAGCACCCCAGCGTCTTCTACCTGATGGAGCCTGCGTGGCATGTGTGGGTTAAGATGTACCAGAACAGTGCCAAAGTCTTGCACATGGCAGTGCGGGACCTGGTCAGGTCGGTTTTTCTGTGTGACATGTCTGTGTTTGATGCTTACATGTCTAGCCAGAAGAAAAAGTCTGATTTATTTCAGTGGGAGACAAGCCGAGCCTTGTGCTCCCCCCCTGCCTGTGACTCGTTCAGTCGCAGTGACATAATCACTGCAGGCAATTGCAAGACAATCTGTGGCAAGTATCCATTCAGCAAGGTGGAGGAAGCCTGTAAAACCTATAGCCATGTTGCTGTCAAGGAGGTTCGGTTCTTTGACCTGAAAGTTCTCTACCCTCTTCTCACTGATCCGTCCTTGAACCTCAAAATCATCCACTTGGTACGTGATCCTCGGGCTGTGTTCAGGTCCCGCGAGAAGACAGTGGCAGACCTGAAACGTGACAGTAACATTGTGGTGGGGGCTCAGAGGACAAAGGGAGAAATGGGGCCCTACAACGCAATGCAAATAATCTGCAAAAGCCATGTGGAGATTTACAAGGCAGGAAGTCAGGCCATTCCCAGCTTCCTGAAAGACCGGTACCTGCTCATTCGCTATGAAGACATTGTCAGGGACCCTCTAGCAAGGGCTGCTCAGATGTACAAGTTTGCAGAACTCCATTTCACACCCGAACTTCAGAAGTGGGTTCACAACATCACCCATGGGAAGGGTCATGGTGCACAGGCCTTTGACATTGGGTCCAGAGATGCGTTGAGAGTATCCCAGGCCTGGAGGAATACACTGCCCTACCATAAGATAGAAAAAGTTCAAAATGTGTGCAAGGATGCGATGGACCTGCTGGGCTATCGGCTCCTTCAGTCTGAAGAAGAGCAGAAAAATATGTCTCTGGATCTTTTGCTTGCCCAGAATTCCTCCGAGTATCAAATTCCAAAGGCAGAAAAGCTGATCTCTGTACCTACTCTCTGAAGGCTGCAGAATGCACAACTATTCACCAGAGCAAAAGAGGACAGAGGTGCAGGCACGGAAGTGCAAGAATATTTGCATGGATGCAAGGACAAGTAACACAGGAACCCCAACTGCAGTCACAAGAGCTCTCAGCAGCACAGGGTCACTCTCCAAGGCCCCTGGAGGCTCAGCCACAATGGAGGCTGAAGGAATGCAAGTTTGTTTTCCAAATTATGTAGGTTGGAGCATACAGAATGCCAAAGGAGTGGAACCAGATAGCAGAGCACAAACTCCTCACAGACCACAACTAAATACTAGGGAAAATGCATGGAGCAATTGCACTGCAAAGGAAGCAGAAATATAAAAGGAAGCTGAGTAAAGAGAACATTATTTGTCATGTTGCCAGAAGAGACACAAGGATGACCAGACATTTGGCTTCTGGAAAGATGTTTGTTTGTTTTCTGAATGGTTGAGTTTTCAAGCCCAGTTTTTGTTTTGCTCCATTCCTGTGCCTGGGTATCCAGCCTAGGTGGCAATGTTGGGGAAATGTTTGTGTTCACTTACTGTGTAATGGGAAAATGGAATAAACCAGCTGTTGTTGAAAATACAACCTCCTGGGTTTGCATGTGAGGATCCATTCCTGAGATTATGTGAATCCATTTATCTTTAGCTGAAATAATTCTTTCAAACCCAAGAATAGTTGTTCCCCTGGGAATTATCACATGTGCAACAGAAGAATTCATGCTAAGGTTGAAGTTGTAAAGATAAGGTAAGCACATAGATTCCATTAGTACAAATGCTGGAACTGGGAAGACAGCTTTATGGAGAGGACTGAAGGAGCCCAGAGAAGAACAGGAAGTTTTTGAATTATTTGGTGAGAGTATTTCTCGTCTTAGAGCATAATAAAATATGTTTAATAGATTATGCTATTCTCCACTATCTCCATTGGAGATGCCATTCATAGAATCATAGAATTTTAGGGGTCAGACTTTAGAGCAGTGCCAACCCCCTGCCCTGGGCAGGGACAACTCCCACCAGAACAGTTGCTCAAGGCTTCATCCAACCTGGCTTTGAACACTGCCAGGGCTGGGGCAGCCACAGCCTCCCTGGGCAACCTGTGTCTCAGTGTCTCACCACCCTCACAGGGAAAACTTCGTCTTAATTCTCACACTTCCAATAGGAATATGTAGCTCAAACCTGAACAACAGAATTATTTTTACCTGGCTTTAACAGTGTTCCAGAAGACAAGGAGAAAAACTTGTTACCAGACTTGTGGAGGACTAAAATGCCTTAAAATTTCTAAACATCCTTTTTCCTGAGCAAATGGTAGGGTCCCTTTAACACACGTAGACAGGTCACTTGGCACCTTGTGCATATCTATATTCCCAGAGCTAAACCTCTAATCCTGCAAAGGGTGAGATGTTGCATAGAATGGAAGCAATAGTCTTATTACTAGGTATGCTGTAGTTGAATGACAAGATAAGTCCATGCTGAGCAGGCAGTACTGGCATCAGGGTACCAAGTCCACTGAAAGTGAGGTAACTTCCTTTACACAGCGTTTATGCAAACTCAGGGCAGACAGGCAGGCTGACCTAGTGAACTGGGACTTGTACTGTGCCAGAGAATCACAGACACTGTTTTCCTTTAAAGTCCCTGTAAAACAGACCTTAACTTACTCAGCTAGAAGTGTGGGATCTCAGGAGCCTGTTCTTGCTGAAGTTATAGTAAAAAGCTTCCTACTTGAGCCAATAAGCCTGATTCTGAGCAAAAATAGATTCTTTTCAGTACATTGCTAATTATATCTCTGCATTAACAAAGCTCAGCTTGAGTGGCCTAAGTTTTGTTAGGAATACTTGTTTTCAGTGGACTCAGTCGATTTTGTGTACCAAATGTTTCCCTGAACAAAAACCTTCATGGTGTTTTCAGTCAGTTAGTAAACAAATTATGCAAAAGTAACATATGATGCATTTTCTTAATGTACTGTTATGAAAATTGCTTTAGCTTCTGCTTCCTAAGTTCAACCAGAGAAAAGGCAGGATTGCTCATTTCAGTGTGTCTTTACTACAGTTCTGTAGGTGTGTTTCCTCAGTGCAACAATTGGTAAGATTTGCTTTTTTCTGAAAGCAGTAAAACTACACAGTGTGGTCACATGAAAATATCCCTTAATGCAAGCAAAAATGACTTAAAATACTTTTTGGAGGGGGCAAAAAAAGTAAACCCAACAAAAAAAGCCCTAGAATTCTTGAGACGGTGTAAAACTATGACTGTGTCCTTTGGCACATACATAAAATAAAGATCATGGAAGTCTGTGTAGAAACTAACATCAAGTTTGCATTGTGCCAGTTTAGGAGAATAAACTCTGGTTTTATACTATGAAGTGTAAGATGGAGAGGTCTCCAATCAAAAGGACACTGAAGAGCTGACTTGGTGGTATTTCTGACTGTTGCTCTTCAACCTGGTGCACTGCAGTCAGTTCTTCGCTGGTGACTGTAGCTACGAAAGGGCAGAAGTTCAGTGTTTTTGATGAATGCTGAGTGTCTCTAAAAGGAAACAAACACTAAATACCCAAATTCCAAAAACCAGTTTGCAGACCCAGAATTTCTGCCTCTGGAATTGTCTTTAAGTTCTGCATGTGCATTGCCACTTTGCTCACCTTTCCAGGGTTACAAATATTGCTGCTCCAGGCAATAACACAAAGAAGAAACTCTTATTCTTTGAGCTACAAAAAGAGCCTCCCTGACAGTACAGGGACCTGATGAGAACGTGGAAAAACAAACTGTTTCCAGCACACTGGAAGGAACATAACTCTGTTGTAGGTAAGACAAAACACAGAAAATGAGGACTCTTATCATGGGAAAAGGCAGTGCCAGAATGCCCTGAACTGGAACCATATGATATGGTGACATCTCCAGGTTTTAATGGAAAAGTGGAGACCTAGACCCATGTGCCTGCACAAGCAAGAGTACCTGTGGACCACAGTGCCTTTCAGGAGTTCAGAACAGGTGAAAGAAGGCAACCTTGAGTAAGCTGTGCTGTGTCAATTCCTACACCTCCTGTGTGCTCCAAGTGCCGATGCAACGGTTCTGGGTGTTGACAATGCATTTGTACAGCTCTGCAGAGGTCAAAGCACTGTATGTGGAGTCGGTTTGCAATACATGTTTGACCAATTGCCCTGAAAGACAAAGTCACTCTTAAAATGTGTCACTTAGAATCGGGAAGAGATATAGTAGGCCTGATTTCTTTTTTATATTGCAGCCATTTAATGTGTTCTACCTCTCACTTTGAATGCTAGAGCAGTTTTGTTAAACAAGACACTTCAATTGCACAGTATGGTGCTGCTGAGATGTGTACACCATCCCAGCTGCAATGGGAGTTTTGGGCTGCAGGAGGCGACACGGCTCCTGCTCATGAACCTGGTCATCAGCAGCACTTGGATTTCAGATCCAGCTGGTAAAGTTTCCAACCTAAAAACAAAATAGTACTATTTTATTTGCTATATTGCCTTGTACTCTCTCGTTAAGTGCTTGTACAGCCCTCCACACATGTCTCAACCAACCAGCCTGAGCAGCAC